>NC_134698.1:72757531-72762531 GCF_050947455.1 Rhinoderma darwinii | reverse complement strand
TAGACCCCAAACCCAGACCCCCTAAATAAATACAGACAGTGGCTCTCTACAGGGGGCTGTGTGTGGCGCTATCTATGGGGTTGTGTAATATCTATAGGGGCTGTGTGTGGCACTATGTACAAGGGGCTGTGTGTGGCACTATGTACAGGGGGCTGTGTGTGGCACTATGTACAGGGGCCTGTGTGTATGTGGTGTTTTACAGTGTGTGGTATTAATATATTCAGGCGCGCAGTGTTTGGTGCTATTATAGTTAGGGACACAGTATGTGGCACCATGATAACTTTATTTTCGTTTATAGGTGTGGAAATGTTGGAAAAGTGAGGAGCTGAAGATATCTGAGTGGCAAATTCTGCAGAAATGAGTCATGGCCGGGAGAAGTCGTCATGAGCTCTGGACCGGAT
Organism: Rhinoderma darwinii; assembly: GCF_050947455.1. Classification (NCBI taxonomy): domain Eukaryota; kingdom Metazoa; phylum Chordata; class Amphibia; order Anura; family Rhinodermatidae; genus Rhinoderma; species Rhinoderma darwinii. The sequence continues at coordinate 72,762,130 of NC_134698.1, read as the reverse complement.
GGAGAAGAAAAGAGGAAAAAACGACTAGAATCTGAGACGTCGTCACCTGTGAGTCACTAGATTTATAGAGAATCTGTCACCTCTCCTGACATGTTTATTATAGGAAATCCTTGTATTTCACAAAAAGTCTTTCTGCAGTCCAGGACTGATAGACAATTCCCCTTGTCAGGAGGACGTGTCCCTGCACAGTGGGATACTGTCAGTATGTAGGGACACAGCCCTGTGACAAGGGGAATCGTAACACCCATTTGTTAATGCTTGCCCAAAAAGGTAGTGTTAAAAATAGTTACGGCGCGGCAGGGCGACAGCGCAGAAGGGGGCCCCAAGTTTGGGTAACAGCCCAGGGCCCATGGTCTACTTAATCCGCCACTGAATACAGACCCACCAAAATACAGACCCCAGACAAGACCCCCTAAATAAATACAGACCTCAGACCAGACCCCCTAAATAAATACACACCCCAGACCAGACATCCTAAATGCAGATCTCAGATCAGTCGTGCAGATACTCACCTCTCCCCTTTCTCTGTACTCCCAGGCGTCACTACAGCGGCTTCCGGGAGTATAGGTGACGGCAGGAACGAGGAGAGGTGAGTATGTTATGAGATCTCCCCTTTTTCCGTCACTCCTCTAGACTCCAGGACAGTTGACAAGAATGTTCTATGGAGGAACAAAGTAACTACTACATATTAAAACCGCTCAAAAATCACATCAAATAGCAATAAAAAAAATAAATCACTAGCGACTCGCTTGACTGGAGCGATTTTGAAGAGATTTTAAACCTTCGCAATCCATTTCTATGGACAGCCATTACAGAGAGATTTTTTGTAGTGGCCGATTAGTCTTAGTGTAGCCCGAGCCTTACACCAGACATTCTCCGTCATACCATTATCTACAAATTTCTCTTCTGTTTCCAATCATGATAGTCTGTACAATGGCTCTATCAATAGGCATGTGTAGTATTTTACAGCACTGAAAAGGTTGCTTGGTGTACAAGATGTGGCTTTCACTTTTAGGGTCAGTTCACACGTTGCATAAATACTGCGGATTTTCCGCAACGCATTTCGTAGCAGAAAATCAGCAGCAAATACAGCAACAGCAAAGTGGATGAGATAAAACAAATGTCTTCCACACGCGGCAGTGGAAAAAACGCTCGGAAATTGACCTGCGGTGCAGAGTTTGATTCCGCAGCATGTCAATTGTATTTACGTAAACGCTGGTTATTTGTTGCGGGATTTCCCCATTGAATTCAATGGGGATTTAAATCCTGCATCAAATAGCAGTTCCGTTTTTTGCGGTCCCGCCACAAAAAATGCAACTCAGGAAACAAATAATACATTAAACTTATCTAGGAGTCTGGGTTTCATCCTCCTGGGATGACGCTTCATCCCATCCCATGTGACCGCCGCTGCAGCCAATCACAGGTTGCAGTGGTCTCCTAGGATGAGACGTCATCCCAGGAGGCCGGCCAGCAATGTGCTGCAGTTTTTCACAGTGGACATTGCGGGCGAAAAACTTCACCAAAACTAGTACTGGTGTCAAGCAGTCCGGCAGTCCTTCTGGGAGCAAGGACATACGAGCCACAGAAGCAGCCCATACAGCTGCTGTGGGATCCTTGGTAAGTGGGGGCCCACACCCAAGCACGACTCCGGCGCCGGTGGTATCCATCCTACGACTAATCCGTCACTGCATCCTAATTTTTGTTATAAACATAAACCAGGACGGAGATGTGAACACCGCATTACAGATTATTCTCCAGCCTCTGACTGCCACTTTGGAACAATAACACCCACTAGTTCAGCATATACAAGTTGAAGATGTAAGATGTGAAGAGCCTGCCATGTGCAATTCCTGGAACAATTTTATTTTTGTGAAAGCTATTAAAGATTTACAGTATTATTAAATTCTTCCTTCACATATAATAAAAATTACTTCAACCTTTAGAATATATTCCTGGCAGGCAGATTATCAGCATTTTAAATGTGCTTCTTTGTGGCTATTGAAGTCGTGAGCATCCATTTGGGAATGGGATGTCCGAGTCAGTTATCAGATTGGGAAATTGCATAAGACTGGAGAAATCGTGGGTGTCGAGACTTTGATTGAGATTCCTAATATCCTAGGGAAACAACCTTGTACATTCTAATTGGGGCTTATGTATCAGGCGACTTAAAGGAACACGCACTTATAAAAGATTAAAAAGTTTCCACCAATCACTCCCTTAATATCCTCCTCTCCTTTAACTTTATTCTGTCTCATATTGTAATCATAACTGTGAGAAATATATGAAGATGTCTTCTGTGTCCCAAAAGGTCAGCCATAGAGATGAGCGAATCGATTCTACATAAATCAAATTTTTGTAGAATTTTCCAAAAAGTTTTGAATTCTGCGAAATCCTAAACCTCTGTGATCTGTGGTGTGGGAAGTGTACAGCGGTTTTTCCACTCTAGCACAGCCAATCATGAGGAGTATAGGAGGATGACATGCTAATGCTGACTTAAAGTTGGATATAGTCCTCGATGACATCTGAGAGTCAGACACAAGTTATGAGGACAATATTAGCTCTTCCAATTTGCAGCAAATTTATTCAAACCAAATCAATCGGTCGATCAAATCGGACCCAAAATGAATTTTGGGAAATTCACTCATTTCTAGTCATCCATTTTCCCTCCTCTGTCTCACAAATCTGTCTCTGGCTGTAAGGCAACTGGCTGCAGCAGGAGCCCTCCACCATTGCACTGTCAGCAATAGAAGACCAGGAATACTAAGCCACACCCTCTTGATAAGGCTTGCCCTCAATTGTCTGTCAAACAAAAAATGGAAGAGACCAGGTAAAATAAAAAAATGGATCCTCTACAAGATTTCTACAAGACTTTCAAGAGTTACAGAAAATTCTTCAGACACTGGGGGCAAGTTTCTTCTCGGTTTAGTTTTAGTATTAGTCTCTAGCTTAAGTGTTCCTTTAACATGGTACGGCAGGCTTATTTACAGCCCTAAGTAAAAACCAATGCTAACCCATGATGTCATAGCTGCCCCAGTAGCGGAATAACACAATCCTATCTTGTATTATCACAGTGGGAGCTTATCTAAATGACCCCCATTTACTAACTATTGGTTCTGGTTTGTAAATACATACAGGTCAAATAGAAGGTGGATTATGACTCGATTTGAGGATAAGGAAAATATTTGAATTAATTTGCTAATCTCTACATCAGTGGCCGCTTTTAGGCTTCAAGGGGTTTTCCAAATTAAGACATATCTGATAGATGGGGGTCCCTCCTCTGGAGTTTCTATATATTTAGCCTGACCCCTATTCTGCAAGCCAAGGCAGTCTGTAGTGGGGACTAAATGGAGAGGTGGTCACGCATGACTCTGTCCATTGAAGTCCACGGTTTTACAGACACAGCTGAGCAACATGAAAATCTAATGTTGGAAACCCCCTTGAAGTAGTAATAGTGTCCATTTTATCAATCCTCCCCATCAGTTAGAGGGGGGTATCCAACTTCCGAAAATGAATATAATACCAGCAAATATTATAATATATCCCAGAAAAAGTGGGTGGTGATGCCAGTGGAAAGGCACTGAGGCCACTGATGGCTGCAGTGACCACACTCAGGCCGCTGGAAAAAAAACAAAACGGGGGGACTGCCGGACCATCTGTACAGGATCGTCAGCGGATTGAAGAGGTGATTTTTTTTTCTTGTTATTTTGTAACATTTGCTGTTATTTTATGTTTTTAAGTATTTTTTCAGAAGTCACATAGCTCCTGAATGATTTCTATCCGAGCCAAGAGCGATTGACAGACATCCTTGGAAGATCGCTACCTCGTTATAGAATCCTCCATCATCCATGGTTTCCCTCAGTAGATCAGATCTGCCACTTTTATAAACAATGCACCAGGACATAACTTTTTGATTCCTGGCGTTTTAATTCATTGTTTCATGCGGCCTGGCATTTTGCCAATGTTCGCGAGCTGGAATCAATATGTCTGTTGCATGTCATTGCACGCTATTAAAATGATTTACAATGGTATTTGGAAGACAAGTCAGATGGTTATTCAATTCTTGCAGACCTTAGAATCCAAAAATAATGACAGAGCACTTCTGCTCGGTAATACACATTTAATCTGCTAACAATGTTGTAGGATAGACAGCTTTGCCCGGTTAGCAGTAGATTTCCTTCTTACAGATTTGGAAAAAAAATTCAGAAGCGACTGTGACTTGTTGAGGTTAATTTGTCCAGTAAACATTTTTGATTTAAAGGAAAACTAAAAAAAAAACAACAAATACAAAACACAAAAAGTTTACCTTTTTCCATCACTGCCATGATGATTCTGTATGGAGCTAAGGCCTTGTTCACACTGAGTTTTTTTGCAGGCAGAAAATCTGCCTCAAAATTCCGTTTGGAATTTTGAGGCAGATTTTTGCTCTTCCTGCACGCCGTTTTTCGCCTGTGGCCATTGAGAGCCGCAGGCAAAAAACGCAGTGAAATACGCTTTCTCTGCCTTCCATTGATGTCAATAGGAGGTCAGAGATGTAAACGCCCGAAGATAGGGCATGTCACTCCTTTTTCCCGCGAGACAGTTTTTCCGCTGGCGGGAAAA
>NC_134698.1:72682531-72752531 GCF_050947455.1 Rhinoderma darwinii | reverse complement strand
GGATAAGTAATGTATGTACACAGTGACTCCACCAGCAGAATAGTGAGTGCAGCTCTGGAGTATAATACAGGATGTAACTCAGGATCAGTACAGGATAAGTAATGTAATGTATGTACACAGTGACTCCACCAGCAGAATAGTGAGTGCAGCTCTGGAGTATAATACAGGATGTAACTCAGGATTAGTACAGGATAAGTAATGTAATTTATTTACAGATTTACTCAGCTTTCTCTGTAGACTGATTCTATATAAAAACTGCGACACAGGTTTAAAAAATTGGACAATATTTTTCATGGGAATCTACTGTGAACTGAGCCAAAAAAGGTTGTGCTTATGCAAATTAAATTAAATTCCTGTATTAATTTGGGGAATTAAATGGGTAGAGCTTAGAATGTCCCACGATTTAAGATTCAACTTGGGAGGTATGACTTTAAGAATTGCGCATGTGATAAGGTGCTGCATACGCTGCTCACTTTACTACCATACCCTTATTGTATGCTAGGACTATACATTATACAAATATACATTGGAGATAATTTAACTTATCTGAAACCATTTCTATAACTGAAACTCCATTATGTAAATTGCCAGCCAAAGTTTTAGATATTTCCAGTTTTGTGTTAATAGTTTTTCCTCAACGCCTGCTCCCAATTAACCTTCCATAGTTCATTTAATCACTAAGCTGCACTTTCTAATGTCTGTATTTTTATCTTGTTAATTGCATTTTTTTCAAATGCATCTTTTGATTTCAAATCTAATTACATCGCTATCACCAGAACAGAGATGTAGTAAAACCCGTTTTGTTATTGATAACTTCAGTTCATTACGAAATTAAAATGAGTCTTATCGTCACGTTTTCTAACATTTGATTCCAAAATCATCTAAAAGATGCCCCCCCCCCCCCCCCCGGAGGAGCCGTCACAACTCCTCCTGCAGCCTCCGTATCATGATAGTATATCACTCCGAGCTGCATGGCTATTATTTATTTCAGGATTTGTTACTATTGTTTCTGATGAACTGGTCCTGAAAACTTTGGATATACAAAAACATTGCGGGTTGAGTATCTGACTATGAGACTAGACAATAATATCAAGAGGAAGCGTCATTATGTTCTATATGGGAGGGGGTGGCAAAGGAGGAACCCGAGGAGCAAACTAAAACCACTCAGTATTATTTAGTGTCGTTTGGTGGTATTATTTGGGAACCATATGGCAGTATTACGTGGGCTTTTAGTGAGTTTAATTTGGATAGTATATATTATTTGGGTACTATATGCTGTAGTATGTGGGATATATAAGTCAATATTATGTGGGCTGAAACTACAAGAAACACTGACTAAAAATGGCAAGCAGAGGGCTCTGCTTTTCTTGTTGCCTAGAGCCCCAATGGTCTGATAATATCTATCTATCTATCTATCTATCTATCTATCTATCTATCTATCTATCTATCTATCTATCTATCTATCTATCTATCTATCTATCTATCTATCTATCTATCTATCTATCTATCCCATATCAATCTATCTATCTATCTATCTATCTATCTATCTATCTATCTATCTATCTATCTATCTATCTATCTATCTATCTATCTATCTATCTATCTATCTATCTATCTATCCCATATCAATCTATCTATCTATCTATCTATCTATCTATCTATCTATCTATCTATCTATCTATCTATCTATCTATCTATCTATCTATCTATCTATCTATCTATCTATCTATCTCATATCTATCTATCTATCTATCTATCTATCTATCTATCTATCTATCTATCTATCTATCTATCTATCTATCTATCTATCTCATATCTATCTATCTATCTATCTATCTATCTATCTATCTATCTATCTATCTATCTATCTATCTATCTATCTATCTATCTATCTATCTATCTATCTATCTATCCCATATCAATCTATCTATCTATCTATCTATCCCATATCAATCTATCTATCTATCTATCTATCTATCTATCTATCTATCTATCTATCTATCTATCTATCTATCTATCTATCTATCTCATATCTATCTATCTATCTATCTATCTATCTATCTATCTATCTATCTATCTATCTATCTATCTATCTATCTATCTATCTATCTATCTATCTATCTATCTATCTATCTAATCTATCTATCTAATCTATCTATCTATCTAATCTATCTATCTATCTAATCTATCTATCTAATCTATCTATCTATCTATCTATCTATCTATCTATCTATCTATCTATCTATCTATCTATCTATCTATCTATCTATCTATCTATCTATCTATCTATCTATCTATCTAATCTATCTATCTAATCTATCTATCTATCTATCTATCTATCTATCTATCTATCTATCTATCTATCTATCTATCTATCTATCTATCTATCTATCTATCTATCTATCTATCTATCTATCTATCTATCTATCTATCTAATCTATCTAATCTATCTATCTAATCTATCTATCTAATCTATCTATCTAATCTATCTCCTGCAAACAGAGCAATTCCCTAAAATGTCTTACCCAGCGAAATTTCCATTTGCAAATAGAATACTGAATGTCCTTGACACCCTTGGATAAAGAACCATTGATGCAAACATTAGGGAATTGCAATATTCAATGTAATGTTGAAATGGACCTCAAGGTGGTGCCTTCTTTTAATGTTACTATACATGAGCCTCCAGCTTTCCATGTCCGCCCACCATACTATCTTACTGTACACCATCCCCTTATGATAGTATCTAGGAATATTAAAGAGAAATACACAGCGAGGCGTAAAATGCTTTCTACAAACCTACATGATGAATTGGGCCAAGTCAAATGTTAAGTTCTGGTAAATATTAATGTGTTCCAAGGAGAAGATCTACATTACAAGGCACAGAGGTAAGGTCATCAATGAAGTAGTATGGAAGTCCTGATTTCAGTATTCATTCAAGCAAAATCATTTATAACCGAGTCTTGGAGATATGCGATGAATAGAGCCCACTGGAAAAGGAAAATTAAAATTCTTAACATGAGATATAATAGAGAAATGCATTCAAATTTGGACGGCGACACAATTCAGATGAGGTCTAGGGAGGGCAATGTTGCTAAGGCAATAAAAGGTAATCTGACAAACCACACTTACATCACCATTAAAATTCAATCCAGGGTCATAAAGAAACCCAGGGTTGCATATTTTTCCCTTTTTAATGTAAAGACAAAGTCTTGAGTTCTAAAGGAGTGCAAATTAATTTTTAAAAGCTTTCAGCATAGTAATGCGGGGCCAGGCTTGATTTTACAGCAAGGGCTGAATTATGGAACATTTCATGATGTTTAATTATAGAAAGTAGAAAGACAGTCATTGAACGGAACATCACAGAGCAAGCTGCCGAATTCTGCAACTTTATATCAATTGATGGAAATGGAAGCGAATGTTACTGCAAACCTAAGTTATGGTTTATGCAAATCATAGCGGAGAGGAAGGAGTGCAGAGCGACTCTTGCTGAGCATTTCTAAAGGGGTTGGACAGGATTATAAAAACATGGCGGATTCCCTCCAAAAACCTGTGTATGGGTTGAGTCTGGTATTTGCAGCTCAAGTGTATTGAAGTGAATGGAGCTGAGCTGCAATACCAAATACAACCCGTAGACAGGTGTGGCACTATTTTCCAAACCTGTACAAGGCTTTTCAAATTGAAGTCGTTCCGGCGATCAGCAGATTGTTGTGGTAGCAGATCCCAGCAGCCAGCTGATTTTGCCGGTGAAAGCCTTCTCTCGCTGGACATTTCCCCTGAGGAAACGTGTAGGGAATGACTGCTTAGTATTCTAATTGCACACAGATAAGTCTTCCCTAAGGAGAAAGTCACACATTTACGTGTAGTGCACCATGCTGAGTAGCAGCCTATTAGTCATACCCATACTAATACATCAGTTGGGCTGCCCAGCACCCTTTAAGCGCACCACAAAATGTACTCTCACCCCCATTTATGTACATTGAAGTAAATGGGACTAAGATACAATACCACAAACAACCTGTGCATAGGTGTAGCACTGTTTTTAAAAAGTCTGTAACTAGGTGAATAAATTCTTCCATGTCTATGTGTTACTATGCTTTATTATTAACATACTCTCTAGACCTTAAAGGGGTTGTCTGGTTTGAAAAACCCATTTCCTATAAGAAATCTAACAGAAGAGAATCCCATGTTCAGGGCCACTGTTTAGTCAGAGCAGGGAATGGTTACAAAGAGCGTCTCCCACTCTGGAGGACTCAACAGGACTATGCATTACATGGACAACCTATTGATTTCTATCAGTTTCGTGTAATGCTTCCTTTCACCTGTGGTGGTGCTGCAGAGAAATTGAACACTTGCTGCCTGGTTCCTACACAGATTATAGCTGATCAGAGGAAAACCTAGGATCAGCTTATTGTCAGAGGACCCTTCAAATCGGAACATATTGTTTAAAGTGGACAACCCCTTTGCTGACGTTGACACCAAGTGAATTATGTCAAAAAGACTCAGTCTGGGTAATGACCAATGCTTAGAGCTGAGCTACCAACCGTCACTCTCTTAAAGAAATATTCTAAGTTATATAAGACTAATGAAAACTGTTGCCATTGTATTTATCCTATTGATTTTCATACTATATATTATTTATATTGTAAAATTTCCCATTGGCTTCTTTCGCCCTCCGAAAACCATTTTCCTTTTCCTTGATAACAGAGAAATCTTTTTGTACCAGCTGAATATAAACTTAGAGCAAATGCTTATAACACAAAATACTCTGACCCGTTCCTATGATGTCCCCGCAGACCTATTAGTGAGTTTTATCTCCCCGATAACAAGTTTACTCTTTTAATAGACTTTCATATTTCTGGAGAGCAGCATTTGATTTGGTAGAATGGTATTGTGGTGAGGGACTTTGTGTTTATTGCACACCTCAAGCAATACAGGTTAATCTGTTTTGCTCTTTGTACAACAAAATGAGCGTGATAATAATGTTACTGGTTATTGGTAGCTTCGTGCAATTTACAATAAGAATTAAATATTGAACTTTGGTGTTGGCGAAGACTTTGTCGATTATTGTGGATGGCCAGAAAGTAGATCCTCGGATAAATTAAGACCAATGACCAGACTGAAAGTTTAACTTGGAATTATTGTGACAAGCCCAATACATGGGAAGAGACAACTATGCTATAGGAAAAAGAAGGAGGATTGACCAACAAACTCATTAATGGAGCCAACCACAGATATTCTAAGCATGGCAATGAGGAGCTTGAAGACCCAAATAGAAAGCCGGACCTTCTGGGGAAAAAACAACCCTATCTATCTATCTATCTATCTATCTATCTATCTATCTATCTATCTATCTATCTATCTATCTATCTATCTATCTATCTATCTATCTATCTATCTATCTATCCATCCATCCATCCATCCATCCATCCATCCATCCATCCATCCATCTATCTATCTATCTATCTATCTATCTATCTATCTATCTATCTATCTATCTATCTATCTATCTATCTATCTATCTATCTATCTATCTATCTATCTATCTATCTATCATCTTTCTTTCATATTCTCCTCATATTCCCCTAATAAGAGCCAGTAATAGATGTCCTCTTATAAGTGACCAGCCCCAAACAACCTCTCATAAGTGTCTAGCCAAAGATGTACCATATAGGTGACCAGCCACAGATGCCCTCCAATTAGTATCTAGCCACGGATGCCCCTTATAAATGCCCAGTCACAGATTCCTTTATAAGTGTCCAGCCACAGTTAGCATCCCATAAGTATGAACCTACATATGCCCCTTTAAAGTGTCCAGCCACAGATGCTGCATAAGTGTCCAGCCACAGATATTCCTTATAATTGTCCAGCCAAGGTGCCCCTTATAAGTGTCCAGCTACAGATGCCCCATAATTGTCCAGCCACAGGTGCCCCTTACAAGTGTCCAGCCACAGGTGCCCTTTACAAATGTCCAGCCACAGGTGCCCCTTATAAGTATCCAGCCATAGATACCCCCATAATTGTCCAGCCACAGGTGCCCCTTACAAGTGTCCAGCCACAGGTGCCCCTTACAAGTGTCCAGCCACAGGGGCCCCTTATAAATATCCAGCCATAAATGCCCTCATAATTGTCCAGCCACAGGTGCCCCTTATAAGTGTTCAGCCACAGATGCCCCCCATAATAGTGCAGCCACAGACTTTCTCCCATAAGTGTCCAGCCACAGATTCCCCTTTATAAATATCCTGCTAAAGAAGTTCCCATAGTTGTCCAGCCACAGATGCCCTCTCATAAGTGTCCAGCCACAAATGCCCCGTATAATTGTCCAGCAGCTACAGAGGACCCTCATAAGTTTTTAAACTGGAGTGTTCCTTTAAACTCCCTCGGCTTGTTTACCTGTCCTCCTACCACTGTTTTCTCCATGAAGGTTTTTACTGTCTGTAACGTGTTCAGTGAGATTTTTAGCTGTTCGTGGTCATTAGAGATGAAGTCAGCAAGGCTGAGACGGGCTAACTACGATTTTATCAGCAGATAATTAGTTTTTCGCTTTGCACAAAGTTATTTATTAAGCTCTAGAACTCCGCAGAGATTTCCCTGTATAATTACTGCTGCCTGATGATTTGGTGTAATTTGCTCAGACATGCACAGCACAAAGCCAATTTGTTATATTCAAACTCAACCCAAAGTCCATGCACAAGAATGCAAAATGACGACTGGAATTTTGAGATGCCACAATAATGCCATGCTGGGGATTAATAACATTGTATCCACACTTCAAGATACAATCTTACAAAGAAACAGATACATCGTAACATAATGACATGAAGTAAGATTAGTGTCTCCATGTCATACATCTCCAGGACACTCATAGCTTCATTTATTTATTGACAATTATCAATTTTTTGACATTACGAGCGGGGGTGGGGCAAGAGTTTCCACACTAGGTGAGATGTTCCTAATGACCTCATTAACTTGCCCTTCACATGATAATTACATACAGTTAATAATGACATTATACAGTTTAAGACTGAAATTGAAGGCACGATCTCCATTATATAAACCGTAAATACTAATAAATAAAAATCAAAATTTTTTTTGCAGGGTTTTTATAAAAAAAAATCACATTTAATTGTATCTTTTTGCCTCATTAAACTTGCAGTCTGTTACTCCTGACTTGTGTTGATTTATTATATGAATACCCCTGTCAAATGTCCTCATTATAAGCAAACCCATGTCAGCTTCCAACATATAGCGAGAGAGTCGGGACGTATCTAAGAGAAAAAAATGTTATTAATGACCCCTGTTCTGCTGAAGACAATGTAAGATACTCCAATCAGATCTCCAGGATCGCCACCTATTAAGGATGATTTTTTCAGTACATGTGCAGTAGTTACCTGATAATCCTCCTTTTCTCACCAGAGGTATAGTTTCTCGTAAATTATCAGCTTTCCATCCTTGCCAGAAAAGAAATCAGCATTTTATGCACTAACTTCCTGGTGAGCTTGGAGTAGACAGCAGTCTGAACAAGCAGAGCTGCAGTGTAAAGCATGAACAAGCTTGCTGGATATCAGGCTCCTATTAAACAAAGCATTAAACCTGCAGTCAGTGATCATATCTGTACCCTAATGGAGGTGAACTTTAAGAAAATCTCCAGCAGCACAATTATAGTTGACCCCCGCCCAAACACATAGCCCTTATCATAATGATGTTCTCCTTTTTTAGATAAATCTAACCTGTGAATATTCTATTTAGATTTCTATGCCTATACATTGGCATACGTCACAGCGTTCTGTTGGAGGAATCCTTCCGACCTATCCCTCCGACGGAAAGTTGAAATGTGTTGTGAACAAAGACTTACTAGAAAGCGGTGGCTTACTGCAGCTTACTGAAGCTATCACAGCAGGGACACCACCAGAGAAGTTGTCAGGAGTTCACATCTGTCAGGAGTTCGCCTGATATTGCAGTACGTGGGACTCCTGCTGTGGTTATTTTTCGTATTATTTATGACATTTTTCTGGTCCCCATTTGACGGCTGGAAAGCTGTTTTGAAATATCAGGGTTCCTGAAAGGCAAAAAGTTTGATGTAATTTAGATAACGTCATTCAGAAAACAGAAAATAATAAACATTCTGAATTACGGGCTATGGAAATACATGGCAGGGCTTAATTAAAAACACTGATAGATGTAAAAGATTCCCTTCGAATAATGTATGCATAAATAATCACCGTGGAATAAGATAAGGGAATGGGACTTTCATCCAGAATTCTTATTGCTACCTGGTTTACACAAACAAATAACAATGGAGTTTATACATTTTATATGAGGGTTATCGAGAAAATATAAACTGATCTAAATCAGCAAAAAGAGTGAAGTAATAAACATTGCCAAGTACCTCACTATTGTGTGTGGGTCCTGCGTGCTTCTCTCTCTTTACCCAACATGATGATCATGGTGACGACATGTTACAAGAGCAGAGCGGCCAATCACAAGCTGTCGATATCACGTGACTGTAGTGGCCGGTAATTGGCTCCATTCCTGTCCCCATACGGTGCTGTAATATGCTGTTTCCATATGGTGCTGTAGTATGATGCTGTAGTATGAGGGCACGGTAGTGTAGTACCTCCGTATGGCGCGGTGGTATGGTGCCTCCATATGGGGATGTAGTGTGATGCCTCCATATGGCGCTGTGGTATAGTGCCTCCATATGGCGCTGTACTATGGTGTCTCCATATGGCGCTGCGGTATATTGCCTCCATATGATTGTCTAATATGATGCCTCCATATGGCGCCTTAGTATGGAGCCCCCATATGGCGCTGTGGTATGTTGCCACCATATGATTGTCTAATATGATGCCTCCATATGGCGCCTTAGTATGGAGCCCCCATATGGCACGGTGGTATGTTGCCTCCATATGGCACTGCATTTTACCCTAGAAGCAATGGTTCCAGGGAAGAATACCTGCTCCTGTTTTTCTATATGATCTTATAGATTTCTATGAGTTCCAAATTTTGGTTTTATGCAACACGTAAATGGACCCATTGATTTCTTCTGTTTTTGAGCTGTTTTACTTCTTCCATTTTTATGGATACAGATTTTGGCAAGATAACTACCAATATTTTTTTCTTCCATATCTTCTACATACAAGTCATAAAGTGACACTGTCAGAATCTAGTTCCTCAAAAATGATATACAACAAAGAAAATTCCCCTTACCCCATCAGACTGTAAAACTCCATATTGTACTGTACCGAGTGACTCAACCCGCCACAATCCTGATGTAATTGGTTAAGACACCGACTCAAAAAGTCTTTATCTTAATTGAATTCACCTTTTCATTAAGACACAACAAAAGGCCAATCAATCACACAACAGTACAGTAAAAAAAAAATCATCAAAACGGAGCGTGATTACCAATGCCTGGAGTTTCAAATTAAATATTATAATTATTGGACCTAGAAAATAAATTTTTGTTACATGCGTTTCTAAACTTCCTGCTGGTAATAATAAAAGGCAGCGTATTGGCAGCAATAAGCTCGTAATTATAATTCAACTTTATATGCAGCAAAATAATTTTCATATTCAGAATGAAAAAATAAATATAATCAGTGGAAAATATTTATTAAAGAAGAATCAGGATAACATTACCCAGCGTCTTAATAGCGTAATTTAATGCAACGAGCCATAATGCGAATGAGAGACGATGGTAAATGGCTTCCCGTTATTGAACTCAATAATCAAGACATTGAAACCACAGACACAAACTTATAATAGGAGTTTACAGAATGTTTTATAGTTTGTAGCATTTGTTATTTCATTTTGTTTTGTTTTTTAATCTTTTTTTTTGGAGATGATTTAAACCCTTGAATAAAAGCTCCAGCGGAAACACGGCTTTCCGTCACCATACACCCCCCCCCCCCCCCCACACACACACCTGATTGTCTATCCAGCTCTGGGCTACTTTTTTGTATATTGCGCTCACTTCTAAAAAAAAATAATATTTTTAAATCACCACATTTCAAAAGTCCTAACTTTTTGATTTCCCCATCGACATAGCGTTATAAGGGGTTGTTTTTGCAGGACAGATTGTAGTTTTCATTCGCACCCTTTTGTGGTACATAAAACTTCTTGATTCATTTAAAAAAAACATGGGCTAAACATTTTGCTAAGCTAAAATTACAAAAATTAGATTGCCCTCTTGCCACTTCATGGTGACCTTTTTGAGGTGGGCCCCTACTCTATTGGGCACAGTACCGCATGTTAACCAATGCAGGGGGAGCAACTTAGTGGCTCAACAGCCCCTCTGCTACCTGGCTTTGGCCACATCCCCACACAGGCACAGCACCAAATACCACCACGCCATATGGGGGCTCCATACTAAGGTGCCACATGGAGGCTTCATACTATAGCACCATATAGGGGCACCAAACCACTGTGCTATATGGAGGCATCATACTACAGCATCATATGGAGGCACCATACCACAGTGCTATATGGAGGCCCCATAGTACAGCGCCATATGAAGGCATCATACTACATCCCCATATGGAGGCACCATACTACCACACCATACGGAGGTACTACACTACAGCACCCTCATAGTACAGCATCATACTACAGCACCATATGGAGGCACCATACCACAGTGCCATTATTTATGTGTTGTACAAAGCTGTAATATGAAACCCATAAAAATCGATTGGTCCATATAGAAAAAAAAGGAGTGGGTATTTTCCCATGGAACCATTGCTACTAGGGTTAAATGCAGCGCCACATGGAGGCACCATACTACAGTGCCATATGGAGGCATCATACTTCAGCCCCAAATTGAGGCACCATATCACAGCGCCATATGGAAGCCCATTTATGTGTTGTACACAGCTGTAATATGGCACCAATAGAAATCTATTGGCCCATATAGAAAAATAGAGTATGTTTTCTCCCCCGGAACCATTGCTTCTAAGGTTAAATGCAGCTCCATATGGAGGCATCATACTATAGGGCCATATGGAGGTTCCATACCACAGCACCATATAGAGGCACCATACTACAGTGCCATATGGAGACCCCATATTTCAGCACCGTATGGGGACAAGAATGGAGCCAATTGTGGGCCACTACAGTCACGTGATATTGACAGCCTGTGATTGGCCGCTCTGCTCTTGTAACATGTCGTCACCATGGTCATCATGTTGGGTAAAGAGAGTGAGGCACGCAGGACCCACACACAATAGTGAGGTACTTGGCAATGTTTATTACTTCACTGTTTTAGCTGCTGTAGATCAGTTTATATTTTCCCAATAACCCTCATATAAGGATGTTTAAAATGTATAAACTCCGTTGTTATTTGTTTGTGTAAACCAGGTAGCAATAAGAATTCTGGGTGAAAGTCCCATTCCCTTATCTTATAAATAATACAAAAAATAACCGCAGCAGGAGTAAAAAAAGATAACCCTTCCATGTGGCTGAAATGGACAAACTCAGACCAAATAGGTAGAAACTTGATTATGTTTTTATCAAGGGTAACATCCAGTTGTCAATTTGTTTATACATTTCCAGGAGGAATAACAGAGGAACAGTACAATTCATAGGTTTCTTTAAAACAATAGACCAAACTGATACACTGTGTTATGTCAAGGGCAATGTCTGAGGGGCAATGCATGATACAATGATTACCAGGAATAGCAAATAATGAGAACCACTGTGTCAGGTCCTGCCCCCGAAGGACCTGCACTAGCCATAACACATTGCACAGTTTTGCTAGGAGTGTTCCATTAAGATGGTCCATAATCTATAACAGTACCCTGAATGTATGACTCAAGGATGACAACTAAAGATCTAGTTTCTGGGACTGTTAACAATGTATATATGGTTTTGACCCTAGTACCAAGTTCTAAAAATGCAATGACCTTCTTGGAGTCACTATTGCATCACAGTATCTCCAGCTGGCAATAGCTCGGGAGCCACATTATTGTTAAACACAATGGGTGGAGGTGTTTACAAAGTAAAATGCACCTGAATTCTGGGTCAAATTGCGACAAGAAACTAACCTTTATGCCGTGAGCCTAATTTATTTTGTTT
Source organism: Rhinoderma darwinii (assembly GCF_050947455.1). Taxonomy (NCBI): domain Eukaryota; kingdom Metazoa; phylum Chordata; class Amphibia; order Anura; family Rhinodermatidae; genus Rhinoderma; species Rhinoderma darwinii. Next base: position 72,740,459 of record NC_134698.1, on the reverse strand, counting down.
TAGACACTTTTTTACGCCTCACTAGACAATTTCAAAAAGTGTCCATAAAAGGCGACGCGAGTACGAAGAGTCGTTAAATGTGCCAGATATATGAATGACTTGCGCCATTCTTTTGGCTCAAAATATCAGTGTAAGTTACGCCAGCAAAGAGGTGGTGTAGGGAAAAAAGTGTCTAACACGTCTAGCGACTTACGGCAAATTTATCATACCACTTATGCCATTGTGATTCATTTTGCGCAGTTTCTGCCTGTTTGGTTTTGTCCTTAAGACAGTATTAAAAAATCTCCCCCACTGTCTTTTCACTGGTCAGATTTGACCCAGTTGGACCTTCTTCAACATGATGCGCTTGTCTTGGATTATCTTTTTAATCTTGGTTATTGTATTATTTTCTGGTTAATATTTGATTGTACCAGGGATCAGATGCCGTCTAGTCTGTTATTGTTGTTTATTGTGCCACACAACACCTGCCGAGGGGGCACAGCGTGTGTGTTCCTAAAACAAATAGAATTCGAACTTTATCTGTGCTCTACACGTATATTTTTGAAAAAAAAAGATCTCTGGTACGTAAAAAAAAAACTTTTATCTTCTGCCCGCATTGTTCATGTTTCATCTTCTTTAAAGCCGTGCTAGGTTATTCATCATCAGGTGGAATTAACACTAGGGGAGGAATCTGAAAGCATTTCAACCCAGAGGCTGAAATTCTTCAAGTTCTATGAAAGTGCCTTGGAAAACAGTTTGTGAAGTGCTCCTACTGATCCTGCTTCCTCTTCAACGTACCGTGTTCTAAGGCCAAATTAACTCTGTGATTCTTAAAAAGACGGTTCTTTAAAGGACCTTCCAGCGAATATGTAACTGACACAATCTCTCTTTTCAGACGGCATTGTCTACGCCACTAATATCAAATCAAATGCTACATGAAAGGCTGATCGACACTGCTGGTATTTATTATTTATTATCATTGACTTTTAGGACCTTCTGAAAAAAGTTTTAGAACCTCACACAGAAAAGTGAAAGCTTAAAGGGGGTGTCCTACCAAGACAACCTCTTTTTGTAACGAAGGCAGCTCAGCGATCAGCTGATCGACATGGTTCTGATTTCTGAAACCTCTGGCGACCTGTTATCACTAGGGGATGTTGTGGCCACCCATATGTCCATCTCCTCTATGGCCATTGAAGGGGAAATGTACGGTAGCCTAGTTCACCCAGTATTTTTCGTGCTGATTTTGCGGTGGAAACTTTGTCGAAATCAGCACCAAAAAATGCCCCAAATCTCCCTCCATAGATTTCAATGGGAAGTAGAGGCGTTTTTTCCGCTTGCAGAAAAAAGAAAGTTATCTATCTTGGATCGATTTCCGCCTCGAAACCTCCATTGAAGTCAATGGAAGGCAGAAAAAAACCACGCCGTTCATTTGGAGCATACTTTAACGTGGTTTTTTTACCAAAAACCTCCTGCGATTTTTGCATTTGCTTAATAAATAAAAGTGTACAGAATAAAAACACCAAAAAATGGCAAAAAAATGGTGTAAAAAAAAAACAAAAGACGTCAAAAAATGCCTGCATTTCGAAATCTGCCTGAAAAGTCCTACTTGCTTGGCAAAAAACTCTGTGTGAATATACCCGAACTGGTATCCCCACTCAGCAATGGGGGGCCATGATGCCAGTAATATAACACGTGACCGCTGAGGCCTTTTGAGGCTGCAGCACTCTCATGCTGCTCGCTGGTAAACAAAGACCGGGATGACAGATGGAGTGTAATATTTTATTAAACTGTAGTCAATTAGTTAAACGCCCCTGTTGGGGTGTGGGTGTTCTTGCCATCATAAATAGTCCTCACTCAGGATTTGGCAAACAATGTTCGTGTTTATTTTGAGCAAATACAAAATAAAACAACAACAACAACAACAACAACAAAAAGCAGGTACAATAGGGGTTGAATTGAAGCTGCCTTCATATTGAGCAGCACCCCAATCCTCAGCTCATATGCTCTGAACTGAACCTGTCCCACCCTCCTCTGGGTGCACTTAAATACACAATATTCTATTTCCCAGAATTCTACAGTCTTAAACGGATACACACATTTGTGTTTAAATTACAAACACATACACTACCGTTCAAAAGTTTAGGGTCACTTAGAAATTTCCTTATTTTTGAAAGAAAAGCACAGTTTTTTCCAATGAAGTTAACATTAAATTAATCAGAAATACACTCTATACATTGTTAATGTGCTAAATGACTATTCTAGCTGGTTTTTAATGCAATATCTACATAGGTGTATAGAGGCCCATTTCCAGCAACCATCACTCCAGTGTTCTAATGGTACATTGTGTTTGCTAACTGTGTTAGAAGGCTAATGTATGATTAGAAAACACTTGAAAACCCTTGTGCAATTATGTTAGCACCGCTGTAAACAGTTTTGCTGTTTAGAGGAGCTATAAAACTGACCTTCCTTTGAGCTAGTTGAGAATCTGGAGCATTACATTTGTGAGTTCGATTAAACTCTCAAAATGGCTAGAAAAAGAGAGCTTTCATGTGAAACTCGACAGTCTATTCTTGTTCTTAGAAATGAAGGCTATTCCATGCGAGAAATTGCCAAGAAACTGAAGATTTCCTAAAACGGTGTGTACTACTCCCTTCAGAGGACAGCACAAACAGGCTCTAACCAGAGTAGAAAGAGAAGTGGGAGGCCCCGCTGCACAACTGAGCAACAAGACAAGTACATTAGAGTCTCTAGTTTGAGAAATAGACGCCTCACAGGTCCTCAACTGGCAGCTTCATTAAATAGTACCCGCAAAACGCCAGTGTCAACGTCTACAGTGAAGAGGCGACTCCGGGATGCTGGCCTTCAGGGAAGAGTGGCAAAGAAAAAGCCATATCTGAGACTGGCTAATAAAAGGAAAAGATTAATATGGGCAAAAGCACACAGACATTGGACAGAGGAAGATTGGAAAAAAGTGTTATGGACAGACGAATCGAAGTTTGAGGTGTTTGGATCACACAGAAGAACATTTGTGAGACACAGAACAACTGAAAAGATGCTGGAAGAGTGCCTGGCGCCATCTGTCAGGCATGGTGAAGGTAATGTGATGGTCTGGGGTTGCTTTGGTGCTGGTAAAGTGGGAGATTTGTACAAGGTAAAAGGGATTTTGAATAAGGAAGGCTATCACTCCATTTTGCAACGCCATGCCATTCCCTGTGGACAGCGCTTGATTGGAGCCAATTTCATCCTACAACAGGAAAATGACCCAAAGCACACCTCCAAATGATGCAAGAACTATTTAGGGAAGAAGCCGGCAGCTGGTATTCTATCTGTAATGGAGTGGCCAGCGCAGTCACCAGATCTCAACCCCATAGAGCCGTTGTGGGAGCAGCTTGACCGTATGGTACGCAAGAAGTGCCCATCAAGCCAATCCAACTTGTGGGAGGGGCTTCTGGAAGCATGGGGTGAAATTTCTCCCGATTACCTCAGCAAATTAACAGCATTAACAGCCAAAGGTCTGCAATGCTGTAATTGCTGCAAATGGAGCATTCCAAGACCAAAGCAAAGTTTGAAGGAGAAAATTATTATTTGAAATAAAAATCATTATTTCTAACCTTGTCAATGTCTTGACTATATTTTCTAGTCATTTTGCAACTCATTTGATAAATATAAGTGTGAGTTTTCATGGAAAACACAAAATTGTCTGGGTGACCCCAAACTTTTGAACGGTAGTGTACCTATTATACATAAACCACATATTATACATATTCCATACTTCATGTCTCCTTTTAAAAAGGAGCTTATAATCTCTATACACATAACCAAATCATACAAAAACACAGAAAAAGGCCATACTTACAAATGGACACAGAAAGGTCAGAAACGCTGATGGAGGAGAGTGAGCAGGTGCATTAAATAATAATAGCCACTCCCACTAGTCTTGAGGGGAGTGGTGTGTGGTGCATGTGATGTGTAGTAAAAAATAATAAATGAATAGTGTATGTGCAAGTGATAATAATGTAAGTGAAATATAGGGGGCAGTAATGAGTAAAGTGCCTCAACTAAAAATAAATGAATAATGGGTTGCAAGTGTGTGAAACATGGAGGGATAGTGTGTAAGTCATGAGGCGCAGCGTGTACATAGCCAGGTGATAGCCTATTTGTGACGCCTTGATAATTCATAGAGCGGGCTACCAAATCATACAAAAGAAAGATACATCTACTTTGTGTGGCAGCAGCTCGGCCTCACCTGGCGTTAATCAAGTGCCTCCTATATAAACCCAGCGCACCCTCCATTCAGGTTTGGTCACATGCTGGTAAGGTGAAGGTAATGCTGTGTGTTATGGGGGAATGCTGAATCAGTGTCTGTAGAAATAATAGTGGACAGAGACAAAGGTTTGCTGGCCAGCAGGTGAAAGAGAGAGAGAGAGATACACAGACAAGCTAATTCACTATTCACTCCTCAAGGAATAGAGTAAAATTTTTTTTTCAATTCTTAGTGTATGTTGACAAAAATAAAAAAAATTCAAGGTAATAGTTCGGCAAGCAGAACGTTCGCTACACAATTTCACAATGATATTATCTTTTGCGGGTTGCCATGACAGTGACAGAATAATGACTTGTTGTAAGAACTGTTTAAATATTGGTTTACTTTTCCCTGGACATTAATCTGATTGTTAGAATCTTGCAGAGCCCTTTCTTCTTTTCAAAAATGAGACAATGACCCGAAGAAACTCAAATCCTTTATCGCAGGTGTATCCAGTCCTACAATACTCTCTAAGCCATATCTATTTTTAATGATACAATTTAGCCGTCCTTGTCTTTTTTTTTTTCCTCTGCAAATATAAACAGAATTTTTATTTGCGGAGAATATATATATATAAAAATGTTGAAGCCCTTATTAAGGATTATTATGAATATTCACAGACATTCTGCATTATTTGAGAAGGCTGCAGCATCATACATTCCAGGTAGCAATACAAAAAACATTGAGTATTGAACGTTGTCTGCAATTCCTTTGCAGTGTGGTGCGATTTTTTTTTTCTTCTTTTAGTGATAAGAAAAAAGATTATGTATAACTAAGTAGTTTTTTTTTTTTTTTTTAGTTTACTGATGAAATGAAACGAAACATCCGCGGCAGGGAGTCATGTGCGTCTCTTCTGGCACATCACCACCTCCTTCTGTTAGTTTCACATAATGAACTGGTTAAGAAAAATAATAACAAAAAAATAAAATAAAAAACATTTACTGACCTCCGGTAAGTGTGGACCCACGGCCATATACTTTTATAAGATGCATCCCACGTAACGCCTCTAACAAGTGCATTTAGGGAGCTTTTTTCAGTTTTCTTTACAGGGGTTTTCCCATAAATGGTGGGGTCCCAGGCCCGTGGACCATATTGACCTATATAATACAATGGTAGTGGAGAGCTGGAGTGCTGATGAGTCAAGATCTCACCCTCTCATTGTGGGTAGGCAGCCTTTAAAACACATTCGGGGAGTTTCCTGACAGACCTGCCTGACATAACCACTGGATTAGTGGGGGTAGACCGATAGCAGTAATCCTGAGAGCAGGAGAGCCCATTGAGCACGCTAGCTTTTTCCTGTATCTCCCATAGACTTCAATGAAATGCAAATGCACATGAATGAGCACTTTTCTGCTTGGAATGGAGACTAGGCATCCCACTTTTAGAATTAATGGTGGTCACCAGTGGTGTCGCTAGCACCGGGCTTCGTCCCGGTGCCCCAGATCCCCGGGCGACTGCCACATAATGATGTAGCTATAGTGGTCACAATTGCAACCTGGCCCCGAAGCCAGGGGGCCCCGTGGCCACCCGCACCACATATATAACAGTTACTATAGTAACTGGGGCCATGTAATAAACTACACGAGCCCCTGTTACTACAGTAACTGACAGTATACTTACCCTCCTCGTTCCGGAGAGCAAGGCAGGTCCTGCCGTCTTCTCGCATCATGACGCTGTGCGCCGCGCATGATGTCATTATGCTGTGCGAGGCACACAACATTGCAATGCTGAATGGTGTCAGGATCTCCACTGTGTCCAGAGCCGAACAGGAGGGTAAGAGTGTTACTGTCTGCTGGGGCACTGTATCTAAGCCTACCTTGTAGTAGGCTTAGATACAGGGTCTAACAGACAGTATCACACATAGGCTCTATATCTAAGCCTACCATGTGGTAGGCTTAGATACAGGGCCCAGCAGACAGGATCACACATACAGCATACTGTACAAGATTACTGTCTGCTGTGCCCCTGTATCTAAGCCTACCACATGTAGTACACCTAGTGTTAGGCCGAGGCTAACACTAACCCCCATTATTACCCCGGTACCCACCGTCACCAGCGGTACCGGGAAGAGCCGGGTGCGATCCAATACCCGACCATCTGTTGTGATGGTCGGGCACGGGAGCAGCCGCAGGCTTGTATTATTAGGCTTGGAAGGGACAAAAAACATGGCCCTTCTCACACTGGTAATGCCAGCCTGCTGCTGTTATGTTGTATCTGGCTGGTTATATAAAATAAACAACATATGTCTCGGGGCTTGTGCCCCTGATCTTTTAAGACCCTAGCAACACCCCTGGTGCTCACACCTTCACCCACAAATACTATAGGCAAAAGGCTCAGTTAGCCTTAGCATCTTTTTGGTGTGTAGGTAGAAATTATCTATAGGAAGGAAATCAAATGTTGCATTGGTTGAGTTTGCATCTATGGCCCCAGCGTCAGTAGTTCTGTACCACCGGGCTCTCTCAACATTTTGCCTTGGACAACTTTTTAATCTATATATCTGAGGAAGACATACAATATCATTGGGACCAGAATTGGGACTAAAATCCCATGTAGATGGATTGGAAGGATAGCCACTAAAGAAAATTGAATTTCCAGCCTCATTCATGGGAGGTGAAATGATCTCCATTAGAAAACCTGCTCTCCTTCATCTATAAAAAACATTTTTAAGTCTTCAGGCGAAAAATAATCCTGGAAGCCCACTTCTCTCTATGATGTACTTGACCTGTGTTCTTCAGGAAAAATCAAGATCTAACAAATCGGATTAAAAAGAAAAAAATTAACAATCATGGACAACACCACGATCACCTCCAGACTTGACCCAGTTTGGTGCGGTTGATGCCAATGGATCTAATTCCCCTACACAGCCAATAGAGATAGGATAAAATTTAAGAGGTTTCTGCAGGATTTTACATTGATGGCCAATCCTTATAAAAATTCCCAGAAAAGCTCTTTTTGACTTTAAGACATGATATTGTACATCATGATGTACAGTGGAGGAAATAATTATTTGATCCCTTGCTGATTTTGTAAGTTTGCCCACTGTCAAAGTCATGAACAGTCTAGAATTTTTAGGCTAGGTTAATTTTACCAGTGAGAGATAGATTATATAAAAAAAAAAAAAAGAAAATCACATTGTCAATATTATATATAGTTATTTGCATTGTGCACAGAGAAATAAGTATTTGATCCCCTACCAACCATTAAGAGTTCAGCCTCCTCCAGACCAGTTACACGCTCCAAATCAACTTGGTGCCTGCATTAAAGACAGCTGTCTTACATGGTCACCTGTATAAAAGACTCCTGTCCACAGACTCAATTCATCAGTCTGACTCTAACCTCTACAACATGGGCAAGACCAAAGAGCTTTCTAAGGATGTCAGGGACAAGATCATAGACCTGCACAAGGCTGGAATGGGCTACAAAACCATAAGTAAGACGCTGGGTGAGAAGGAGACAACTGTTGGTGCAATAGTAAGAAAATGGAAGACCTACAAAATGACTGTCAATCGACATCGATCTGGGGCTCCATGCAAAATCTCACCTCGTGGGGTATCCTTGATCCTGAGGAAGGTGAGAGCTCAGCCGAAAACTACACGGGGGGAACTTGTTAATGATCTCAAGGCAGCTGGGACCACAGTCACCAAGAAAACCATTGGTAACACATTACGCCGTAATGGATTAAAATCCTGCAGTGCCCGCAAGGTCCCCCTGCTCAAGAAGGCACATGTACAGGCCCGTCTGAAGTTTGCAAATGAACATCTGGATGATTCTGAGAGTGATTGGGAGGTGTTGTTGTCAGATGAGACTAAAATTTAGCTCTTTGGCATTAACTCAACTCGCCGTTTTTGGAGGAAGAGAAATGCTGCCTATGACCCAAAGAACACCGTCCCCACTGTCAAGCATGGAGGTGGAAACATTATGTTTTGGGGGTGTTTCTCTGCTAAGGGCACAGGACTACTTCACCGCATCAATGGGAGAATGGATGGAGCCATGTACCGTCAAATCCTGAGTGACAACCTCCTTCCCTCCACCAGGACATTAAAAATGGCTCGTGGCTGGGTCTTCCAGCACGACAATTACCCGAAACATAGAGCCAAGGCAACAAAGGAGTGGCTCAAAAAGAAGCACATTAAGGTCATGGAGTGGCCTAGCCAGTCTCCAGACCTTAATCCCATCAAAAACTTATGGAGGGAGCTGGAGATCCGAGTTGCCAAGCGACAGCCTCGAAATCTTAATGATTTACAGATGATCTGCAAAGAGGAGTGGGCCAAAATTCCATCTAACATGTGTGCAAACCTCATCATCAACTACAAAAAACGTCTGACTGCTGTGCTTGCCAACAAGGGTTTTGCCACCAAGTATTAAGTCTTGTTTGCCAAAGGGATCAAATACTTATTTCGCTGTGCACAATGCAAATAAATATATATAATTTTGACAATGTGATTTTTTTTTAAATATAATCTATCTCTCACTGGTAAAATTAACCTAGCCTAAAAATTCTAGACTGTTCATGTCTTTGACAGTGGGCAAACTTACAAAATCAGCAAGGGATCAAATACTTATTTCCTTCACTGTATATGAGGAGGTCTATGACAAGTTTTTGGATAAATAATAGATTCTAGGTCAAGTTGATTCACACCAGTCATCCAGTTTCTTCAAACATTTATAACTATCTTGGGAACCCATTATATTTTTCTTCCCACTTCAAAATTCAGTTCCTTGAAGAACATTATTAGATTGCAGTCATACTGAAGGCATCAATTTGTCATGTCTGTTATTTGCTTACTACATGCGCCTCATGATTTCATAGTCAATATTTCCAAAAATAATAACACGGTGAACATGTTGATCTATAAGAGTCCAATGTAACAACGGAGTAAATCACACGTTCTGCATGACACTATCTTATAACAAGACACATTTGTTGGATACCTCATGTTCAGGCTTTATCAATATTTTAACCCTTGGTATACCTTATTTTTGTTTAATGTGCATTTTATGGATTAAATATATAAAAATACATTGCTGTATGCAGCAGAACACTTGATGTACAGTATATATCTATATTATACTCCACCTATGCACTTATAAAGACCCATTTCCCCTCATTGTAAATGATGTCAGTACATATAATACTGTCTCCCCTTGTAAATGTGTATTATTTATTTCCAATTGCTTAAAGGGGTAATTTGGGGAGCAAAAAGTATTATCAGTGTAGTCCCTGCAGTGTGTGAATTCACTCATTAATATACATTCTGGTCCCCCATCGCACTGATTCTGAGATTTTCATAGATTTTTATACCGCTGCCGGGGGACCAGAAGTCTAGTGGCACAGACTTCTTTGATGATGATACGACTCTTCGCCATATGACCGGCCCAGCTGTACTGTATGCAATCAATGTCCTACTGCTACTGCTTATACATAGAGTACAGCGGGGGCCCAGACTGTATATTAGTGAGTGTACTCACATACTGCAGTGACCACACTGCTAATAATTTTTGCTCCCCACATAACTCCTTCAAGTAGTGCCAACATACCACAACACTGTACAGGAATTGTCACCATTCACGTTAGGCCCTGTTCCCAATGAGGCTCACAGTCTAATTTTCTATCTGAGACAAACACATACAACAATTTCATAGGAATCTAATTAACTAGTAATGTCTCCCTTTCTTGTGCTGCAAATTATGTAGACACAGATAGTACTGCGTCTTTGTCTCTTACTGTAAATTATATAGGCACAGATAGTACTGCCTCCCTGTCTTGTACTGTAAATTATGTAGGTACAGATAGCACAGCCTCATAGCACGTTCTCCCTATTTCCTACTGTAAATAAAGGAGGCACAGATAGTTCTGCCACCTTCTTACTTAGTGTAAATGATGTAGGTACAGAAAGTAATGCCTTCCTGTCTTGTATTCTGAATTATGAAGGCACAGATAGTACTGTCTATATATCTCTTACTGTAAATGATCTAGATACAGATAGCACTGCCTACCTTTCTTTTACTGTAAATGATGTAGATATACTTAGCACTGCCTACCTGTCTCTTACTGTAAATGATGTAAATACAGATAGCACTGCCTACCTGTCTCTTACTGTGAATAATGTAGCTACAGATAGTACTGTCTCCCTGTCTTCTTACCGTAAATGATGTAGGTACAGATAGTACTGCATCCCTGTCTCTCCTTGTAATTGATGTGGGCACAGATAGTACTGCCTCTCTGTCTCTCCTTGTAAATAATGTAGGCACGGCTAGCACTACCTGCCTATTCTTACTGTAAATGATGTAGATACAGCAAGTACTGTCTCCCTGTCTCTAAATAATGTAGATGTAGATTCAGCAAGTTCTGTCATACAGCAAGTACTGTCTCCCTGTCTCTAAATAATGTATATACAGATAGTACTGCCTCCATGTCTCTCTCTATAAATGATCTAGATACAGATAGTAATGCCTCCCTGTCTCTCTCTGTAGTGATATAGGAACTGATAGTTCTGCCTCCCTGCCTCTCCTTGTAAATGATGTGGGCACAGATGGTACTGCCTTTTTATTTTTTACTGTAAATGCTGTGGGCACAGATAGTACTGCCTCCCTGTCTCTCCTTGTAAATAATGTAGTCACAGCTAGCACGGCCTCCCTATTTATTACTGTAAATGGTGTAGATACAGATAGTAATGCCTCCCTGTCTCTCTCTATAAATGATGTAGATACAGATAGTAGTGCCTCTCTGTATCTCTCTATAAATGATCTAGATACAGATAGTACTGCCTCCCTGTCTCTCTCTATAAATGATCTAAATACTGATAGTAATGTCTCCCTGTCTCTCCCTGTAGGGATATAGGGACTGATAGTACTGCCTCCCTGTAAATGATGTGGGCACAGATAGTACCAACTCCCTGTCTCAACCTGTTAATAATGTAAGTCGGTACATATAGTCTTCCCTATACCCTCCTGTGTGGGAAGTCATGCTGGAACCTCCCTCATTCATCTACGCAGCAATAAGCAATGAAAATGGGAACTTCTTGATAGAGATCTCTGTTATGTTAGCAAAATAGAAGTCACATCAACACATTAAGAAAGCTTTGGGGAGTTTAGGTCAATTATTATGAATTTCTCATTTTCCAAAAATCCAAAAAGTATAAACACATACTACTATCTCCTGTCATTGCACTCGTGTAGCAGAGCTGAATTTGTCGTTTTAATTTTTTTCTCTTTTGCACATCGTGATTACTAATTCAGTTAAGATAAATTAGGAGGTTGAGCTATAGTCCTTAGGAATTACAGCAGATTTCACACTCCGACATCTTTATGACAAACTCAACTCTGAAGCACTAAACTCAGCTCCACTACATCTATCATTTTTTGCATCCTTAAAAAACTGTACCTGAAGTGAATACCGGTTATCAATATCCATTAGTTGACAAATGTTATCTTAATGGTGCTTGATCAGACGAAGAACGTTGCTCATTCTAGGCTTCAGTGAGCCGTGTGGTGCTGCTAGGTTCGAGTTATTTATCAAGCTTAGTCTTTTGTGTACTACTGGGTAATAATGAAAAAAACTAGATTCTACCACCCAATCCTTTATTCTTCATTACTCACATATGGTTCTGGTATGGTTTTAGAAAACCCTAATTTTACAGATGATTGAGAGTCATGAAATTGCACATGTTTGTCTTCATTCGAAAGGCGGGCAGCTAAACCCTGGGGAGCCAGTGCCACATGAATGTCATCGGCAAAAGAAGGTGTTAGGCTGTGGCTTCTGATTGAACATGGATCTACATTTACATTTAAAATTGCTGCTCACTTCCCGCCACATTAAGTGTCCGTTTTAAGGATTTAAAACATTTGATGATGTCACTGATATCATCGTAGCTTATGATGGCAAGGGTATGATGTCATAGGTGATGACCTAGTGTCAGATATGAGAATAGAGAGCCAAAGGCCAAATCCTTTACTGTTTATCAACATTGATGACATCATGATGTCCTAAGTGATGACATCATAACTAGTGCCTGATATGAGGATAGAGAACTAGAGAGAGAAGATAAAGAGGGTTGTCAGATGTTGGATGTAGTTCCCATTACTTGGTTCTCCTTTTCCTTTTGCATTTGACCAAATCACTTATATATCCCTCTTTTTACTATCCACTTTAAATCTTCCCCTACCTCCCCCCTCTGCTCTGCTGTGCGAGCCGTGCTGCTGTACGGTATTTTCTGCAGTCACAAAGCTGAAGCATTTGACTGAATGATGGAGCAGACATCTTTGGATGGAAATGTATTTCTATGATCTCCCAATTCAAGCAGAAGTCCTTATCATTCAGCTCCTGTGTTGCCTTCTTCTTCTTTTCTTTGAGTCCATTGTCTCTCTCATACAAGCTGAGCCATTTATCTGAATGGTTTATCTTCAGAATTTTAAATATTGCAATAGATCACAATACTTGACATCAGATGAAGAAGGAATTGTTATAAATCAAAGTTGCTGAGGAATATTGGAGCCTACGGCTAAGGAGGTGCGGATGCCGCCTTCAGAGAATAATAAAATTAGTGGTTCGGATTACCCATTTAGCCAATTTTAAGAAAAAGAATTTAAGTATCTCTAGTGCATAATATAGTAATCACCATGCAAGGTTAAAGTCATAGATTATGTTACTAAATGTTGTGTGAAGTATTCAATGTCATTAATCTACATCAATATATATATATATATATATATATAAAAGCAAAAAATAGGTAGCACATAAGTGAAAAAAGAGGGGCACTATATTACCCTAGTGCAATATTTCAACCACGTCCACTGTGGCCATTTTCAAGGGACTTTTGATTGTATGTGTATATATATATTTATGTGTGTGTGTGTGTGTGTGTGTGTGTGTGTGTGTGTGTGTATGTATATATGGAAAATCTGCAAATATCTTTCCTCCTAATTGAAGGTAACTGCTCCTAAAGAGCTAATTATATGGCTAGCTATTCAGTCAATGTTTAACACCTGGAGGGGTCTTAGAAATAGGATCTGGCTATGGACAAATTTGTTTCGGTCTTTTGAGCCTCATCAGCACAGGGAATGGGTTTAGCCTTTCTTGAATACTGGCTCTTTTTGGGGAGAATCAGCAAGAGGCTTTCTTTTTTTTTTTTTATAGACGCCTGCAGTGTAGCTTAATAAAAAATAAAAAATTGCTCCAAAAAGTGTCTGTAAGCTATGATAGGCGAGATTCACATGTTTTCCACCTAGGTTCAATGTGTACATTGGGGAAGTTCCCGGCATACCTGATAAAAGTGAAACGGATACCATAAGAGTCTATGGGGGACGGACGCCTGTGACAGATGCCTAACAGTAGCATCCATCACTCATAGGCTATAATAGTATGCGTTTAACAGATACGTCATGAAAAGGATCATAATACCTTAAAAGTGTATGGGTAAAGAATGCTGCTGTAAAGCATCCATCACAGCCTACATTTAACGTATATGTCGGGATGTGATGTCGGCGTACACGTCAAACGTAGGTAAAATAATGTGAAGTCAATGGGGCCTTATTAATCAACACTGTATGCGCTGCATAGAAATTAAAAAATACAGATACATAAGCCCCATATCATTCCAGGCAGAGTCGTAAAACATGATTGGGGTTTTAGCAAACCAGGAACTCCCATCTGTTGACAGCTGAGGGTAGTCTTCTTCTTCGTATATTTATTTGCATGAATTTCAAAGTAAACATTTTCTTAAAGTGTACCTCCAGTGACCACATTATAAACCTCTTAGGACATGCACCTTAGTGTGTAACTTCAACTTTCCAATCTATAATTTAAAAATGAGTACTGTTTGGTAGCTTCATTCCCTTGCAGGTTGCACAGGCCATTTAATGTCAATATGGGGCAGTATAGGAGGAGACTTGAATTACTTTAGCCCTTTACTTCCTCCCTGTTGTCAGCTGCAATTACAGATAGAGAAAGAGAGAGAAAGCTAAAAATAAGTTGAATAGGGTACCCAAGCAGAAAATGACGAGTTGTTAGTGTGTCTGTAGAGGTAACTTGCTAGTTAATAGTCCTGTGATTACAGCAGCCTCCACTTTGATTTAAGGAGGCTCTGTCACCTCTCAGGTCTCGTATATTAGCTGGAGGGGAGGACTGGCTGAAACAGTAGCTTGCGGAAGTCGCCTCCCCTCACACCTCTGCTCCCCTGCGGTCGGAGGTAATAATGAATGCCACGGGTAGCAGGCACACTGCGTGGCAGACTCGCCCCCCGGAGCGGCTTAGTCTTAGTGCTCCAGCCCCTTCACTTACCGGTGGTAACGTCCCCTCCCTTAAAGTTGCTGAGCAGCGCACGTAGCTCCGCCCATTCGAGGCCTGAACCTGCAACATCTCCGATGAGGCCAGCACCTTCCCAGGCGCAGCTGATGTCACTGATGCCACTGATGCCGACTGCTTCTCCTGAAGTTACATTACAAGCTGCTTCTTCAGGATCTGGTGAGTTTTCATACATGGGGGCCCAGTTCTGAGGTTGTATCAGCACTTAAAACTCTTTTAGATAAACTATCCCCCCCTACATAATCTCCGGTGGCTACACCAGCGGAGAAGAATCCGCTGCCGGTAATGGCTGGGGTACATAAAGATTATTTTTTTCTGTGGTATTAGTCCCCTGGGGGCTCATCTGGACGGTGAGACGAGAACTAAAATTTGAAAGAATCAATACATCAACATATGGTCACTTGTATCAGTTGATCGATCAACATACTGTAGATAAAGAAAGGAGAGTTGTTGATGCTAAGCCGTATGATCGTAAACCCAGCGTTTCAAAAACCATGAATAATTGGTTGCAGGCTTTTTTTTAAATGGGCTGTGTGATGGCCAACAACACCCGGAATGGTGTGCTGAGCTTTTTATATATATGGACAGCATGTATAGCGCATATAAATTACATGGCGGTTCCGCATGGTGGCGCTATGATGAGGATTTCAGCCGGCGTTTAGCATTGCAACCGGATATTGGTTGGGGGGGGGGGGTCAAGTCCACAGATGTATGGTTACGTCTGATCATGTCTCAAAAGACAACCACTTTTTCAGCAACGGCTGCTGGCTCCTCGGGAGTACTGGAGTACTGGCACAAGGGTCAATAGCCGGTGCCTGCTGGTTATTTAACGAAGGACATTGTAAATTTGCAGGCTTGTGTAAATACAAGCACGAATTTTCGGCATGTGGAGGCTCACATACAGCGGCTCAATGTGCTCGTCCAGCCACCAAACCTCATTCTAAACAAAAGCCCCTGGTGAGTGTAACCGGGAGGGGGCTTTGGTTAGACAAGTCCCCTAATAAGTAGGAAGCCGCCACAAACATTTTTATACTTTATTGATTGCGTTAACAACTTGTCGTGTTTCCCCCCCCCCCCCCCCCCCGGTTTCTACCCTATGCGGATTAGCATATAAGAAGCTACTTGTAATGTGGTCGCTAACTTTGTTAATGTTTTCGGTGGCAGGTATTACGATCTTTGCTTCCCGAGGCAGTGATCAACAGCCGGCTATGCCTGGAGCACTGATGGGAGTTGGTGGACGTCAGCTTATGTCGCTGGTGAGCTCATCTGTAGCCAGTGGCGTAACTACCGCTATAGCAGCCGTAGCGGCTGCTACGGGGCCCGCAGCTTGAGGGGGCCCGTGTCGCCCTCCGGCACGGGCCCCCGCCATGGCCGGTGGCTCCGCTAGCTGCCGCTATGGCTGCTACAGCGGTAGTTACGCCACTGGCTACAGATGAGCTCACCAGCGACATAAGCTGACGTCCACCAACTCCCATCAGTGCTCCACGCCACTGAACACTACGGCAGAGCAGGGAGGTATCTCCCCGCTCTGCCATTAAAGGGGTTGTTCCTACATAAGACATGTATATATGTGATGGCTGGCAGCGATAGGGAGAACGGGGGACCGAAAGTCCCTTGAAGTTCTCCATCACAAACCTCGGACTTCCGGGGTCTGTGTCGGCAGCTCCCTAGAAATGAATGGAGCGCCGGTCGCGCTTGTGCGCATGCGTGACCAGCGCTCCTTTTATTTTTATTGAGCTGCGCAGACTCCGGAAGTCAGAGGTTAGTCATGGAGAACTTCGGGGATACATGTCTTTTGTAGGACACACTATAGGTCGGATTTTTTGGGGGGGTTGGGGCTGCATGGCGTTATCTACAGGGGGGCTGTATGGCATTATCTACAGGGGGCTCTATGGTGCTATCTACAGGGGGGGCTGTTTAGCGTTACCTACAGGGGGGGCTGTATGGCGTTACCTACAGGGGGCTGTATGGCGTTATCTACAGGGGGGCTGTATGGAGTTATCTACAGAGGGGGCTGTATGTCGCTATTTACAAAGGGGTCTGTATGGCGTTATCTACAGGGTGGGCTGTATGGCGTTATCTACAGAGGAGCTGTATGGCGTTATCTACAGGGGGGCTGTATGGACTTATCTACAGGGGGGGCTGTATGGCGTTATCTACAGAGGGGGCTGTATGGCATTATCTACAGGGGGCTGTATGGCGTTATCTACAGAGGGGGCTGTATGGCTTTATCTACAGGGGGGCTGTATGGTGTTATCTACAGGGGGGCTGTATGGCGTTATCTACAGGGGGGCTGTAAAAAAGGCACTATCTACAAGGGGGGGTTGTGTGACACCCAGGGGAGGGGGGAGCTTTGCTATGGGGCCAAAAGTTTGCTATGGGGCCCAGTCTTTCCTAGTTACGCCCCTGTCTGTAGCCCCTGCTACATAGACCAAAAATGGTAAGGCCTTGTTGGAATGGTTGAAAATGGTGAAGGGTAGGGATCTCTCTTCCTCTGATCATTTCCGCAGTGAGGTTACAATTGAGTATTTGCTTGCTCTACATACTTCGGGCATGTCAGGTTTAGCTGCCCAAAGGTGTTTATCTGGGATTGCGTTCTACTTTAAATTATTAGTGTGGAAAGATGTTACTAAAATTGCTATGCCGGTTAGTTACTGCCTATAATATAGTATGCGTGTCTCCTTATCAGATTACGTTATTTTCACTTAGTTGTAGCCTGGCTTTCTTTGGAGCCTTCTGCATGAGTGAACTATTACCCCCCTCTAAGAATAAGATAGGTAGTTTGCTTTACACAGATGTTATGTTAAACACTGAGACAGCCGGTATATAGGTCCGTCGCTCAAAAATTGATAATTTTGGAGGTGGTGTTTGGATACCTTTACGAGCAGTCCTAGGCCCAGTTTGCCCTGTGCGTTCACTCATCAACTACTTCGACATTCGCCCTCACCTCCCGCAATTTTTAGTGCATCTGGGCGGGAGTCCCCTTACCATTTATCAATTTGGAGTCATTTTTTCATGGTGCCTAGTACACTGCGGTGCGCCCTCCAAACAGTTTGCCACTCATTCCTTTAGAATCGGTGCAGCTACTGAGGCTGGTAGAGCGGGACTCACAGATGCAGAGGTTCAGCGGATAGGATGTTGGCGCTCTGCCTGTTTTGCAAGATACATACACCCTGACCTGTTATTATAATTGTTTGTTATCACAATTTTATTACAGATGTGCTTATTTTATTAAGATCACCTTAAGCCCACGGTTTGGCTACTTGGGCATTCCTATATATTTTGGGCGGCACCGAGAGCTAAATGTAGGCCCGGAAGCCTTGCTTTGGGTTTCTGCGATGTCAGCATGTCCTGGAGAGGAATCAGGGGTTTGAGGTGGTGTCAAGTTCTACCTGAGGTGGTAAATCTCAGCGGAGGGGTCACGGGCCCGGTCATTCTGATTACCCACGCGGGAGGCAATGATCTCTGTTTCCTACTAATGGCGGAGCTAATGACCTTGATGCGCTCTGACATGGAGAGATTTGCTTCATTCGTTCCCGAAATGATCCTAGTATGGTCAGAGATTGCCCCTCGTGTGGCATGGAAAGGTGCACGGGATGCAGACGCGGTGGAGAGGGCTAGACGTACCGTTAACAGTAGCATTTCCATGTTTGAACGATCTCGCTCTGGGGTGGTTATACGTCATCGCCAGCAAGAGGGCAACAGCAGCAAATTGATGAGAAATGACGGTGTACACCTTAATCAAATTGGCGTCTATATTTTTCTTTCCGGTATACAGGATGGTGTAGAACAGGCACTCTTTTTGCCGGGTGGGGGTCGGAACCCTGTGTACAAGGGCTCTTTCATGGCGGTTTTGAGAGTTCGGTGGTGTGAGGAGGAGCTACGAGGGCGGACTTGCCCGTCGGGAGTTCGGCGGCCGGCATAACGCTTCATAGCCATGCTGAGATTATTGGTTTGCCGCTAAGCGGTTTTATTGGGAAATATTTTATAAAAGCTGTGGCCGATGACCATCCAGCAAAAGTGAGTGCTTGTGTCTTTTTATTTATTTAGTTAAATAAGCATTGATGCCCCTCAGGTGGATACGGGTGCATACCACAGGTAGCTACGGGTGTATACCATGCTTGCAGTCTTATTACATATGCCAGGATTCATTTCCCTGAATGTACAAATAGGTTTTGTCTGTTAGTGAATTAGGAAGAAGGAGAGGTTGCAGCACAAATGGTTGAATGTTAAAGGGACAGGCTTCAAAAAGTTACAGTACATGAGGATTTAAGAGCACTGTGATTTTTTTAACTATTTAATAGAGGTACTCTTTAAGAAAGAGTAAATAGAGTCCTAATGATATCAATTAGTTGTTAATACCCCGTCAACGTCACTGACAAAAATAATTTGTGTGTTCGCTGTTCCAGGGGCCAAGGATATCCAGTTTTTACGACTATTAGTAATTATAGCCTATGTACTCCTTTTGCAATGAAACTTTTTTTTTTATCGTTCATTTGCTTTCTAAATGCTAAATTAAGCAACTTGCAAAATAATCTTCATTAAAACTGTCCTATAATTTTGCTGCTGTAGAGCTACGTAACACCTTCACCTACCTGGTGTCCTGCAAATTCTGACATAAATCTCAGTATGGTTGACTCATCTGCTCTCTCTACTCTCCCCCTTCCTTCTCTCAGTGTTAGAGATAGCAGCAAAGAGGGGGAGGATGTTGTACGCGGCAGATCATTGTGTAGAAAGGGATGAAAACATCCAAGTGTTCAAGGTGGGCAGATCACACAGGCTGAACCGTATCAAAGTGAAGATAAGAGTCACATATGTAGGCTGCATATCTGTGTAAAGAGAGAGGAGAGCACCCACGGCAGACAATGCAGAGGGAAGGAGGGATAAATCACATACCCCTCAGCATCAATGTCTGTCAGCACAAGGAAGAAGAGATCCCTCATGGGCTGTAGAAGGGGAAAGCAGTACAGTGATGAATCTGTGCTGATACATGAGAACTAGTGAAGGCAGCAGCATCCTGGACACACAGACCTCACATCCAGCATGTATGCCACATGAGAAAAGTCTGAAACTAGGAGAAGGTTCCAAACTGAGTATCAGATGGTCTGAAAATAAAAGAAGGAATGAAGAGTGCAACGTAAAACTTAGTGCAACTTTTTTTTAACTCCATAGGTAAAACTATTTGTTTCTATTTCAAAGGTGTGCATAGCCTATTTCTGGTAGAACGGTCAACCAGTGTGTTCGTCGGGTATTTGGGAATATTCAAGTTACACCAGGAGAGGCCCCCCGCTCCATTCTGTCTCTCGATGCAGTCAAAGCATTTGACAGAGTGGAGTGGGGCTATTTATGGGCAGTCATGAGAAAGCAAGGTTTTGGAGAATTTTTTATAGGAATGGTTAAATTATTATATAATGGTCCTAGAGCAAACATTAACATAAATGGTGAGAACTCAGAATTTTTCAATTTAAGTAGGGGTACAAGACAGGGTTGTCCTCTTTCTCCCCTACTCTTTGCATTGGCAATGGAACCTCTCGCCTGTTTGATCAGAGAGGATGGAAATATTGTGGGTTTTGGAGCTAGGGGGGAAGAGGATAAAATTATCTTATATGCTGAAGACCTTTTATTTTTTTTGACGAACCCGGAAGAAAAATTGGATTATGTTATATCTACTATTCAAAGATTTGGATTCTATTCTGGTCTAAAGATCAATTGGGAAAAATCCATATTAATGCCACTAGATAAAAGCGATTTAGTACTACAAACAAAAATTCGAATCATATATCCAGGAGAAAGTTTTAGATATTTGGGTATAGAAATTTCAGATAATATAAAAGAATTTTTGGATTATAATTTGCTCCCCCTTATAAACGAAATGGAAAAAAAAATAAGAATATGGAACGAATTGCCAATATCAAAAGCCGATAAAATTGTCTTGATTAAAACAGTTCTAATCCCCAAACTTTTATGTGTTTTTGGGGTTACCCCGGTGTGGATACAAGATAAATATTTTAAGAAAATCATAACTATCTTTAATAACCTGATTTGGGGAAGGAAGAGAGTTCGGATTAAGCTAGACTACTTATGTCCTTCAAGAGAACAAGGAGGACTAGCATTTCCAGATATTCGAGTATATTACTTAGCAGCACAATTACAATACATACAAGAATGGGATAAGGCCGAGTTCTTACAATGGTTGATCACTAACATTAAAGGCCGTTTTTCAGATATTTATGAGGTGTTAGAATCTGGTCAATTAAAATCTGGAGTTATGGAAAACGTGTTGACAGCACAACTCCTGCATGAATGCTGGAATAGTTTAAGAAATATGACTGGTCGAAATGGTTTTTTATCCTTTTCCCCGTTATGGCACAATCTTAATATAGAAGAATGTAAGGCTATCCCAGAGTTACCACTGTTAAAACTTAAAGGGATTAGATATGTACTAGATATAATGGAAGAAGGAAAAATCAAAACATGGGAAAAATTATCAGTTGATTTTGACTTGATGGAGAAGGAAAGATTCTCCTATATCCAATTAAAGCATGCATTTGATAAATTTAAAGATGGCAACCCTCTCAATAAAGACCATATGGATGACTTTTACAAAAAACTGAGAAAATACAAATGTGAAAAAAAACCTCTCTCCAGGTTGTATAAATCCCTGATGGAAATAAAGTCAAGGAAAATAAAATTTAATTGTGTTATAAAATGGGAGAAGGAATTGAATAACAATTGTGTTCTTGATTGGAACATAATATTTCAAAATATTTCTAAAGTATCGATAAGCATGAACCATCAGCTTATTCAGTTCAATTTGATACATAGGCTTTACTATACGCCAGTCCTTTTGAGTAAGTTCTCGATTAATAAAGCTTCTAACTGCCCCAGATGTGGTGCAGCGGAAGCAAACTATTTGCACATGTTATGGAATTGTATTAAGATTGCTGATTACTGGGATAGAATTTTTAAAAACATTTTGGAAAAAATAGATCCAGATATAGTGTTTCAACCTCAACTGGTATTGCTGGGTGATGATTCCAAATTAAAAAGTTCTAAGGAAAAAAAATGTGGATTAATAAAACTATTATTTATTGCAAAATTACTAATAGTTAGAAAGTGGATATCTAGCTCCCCACCGGAGTTTAATGCTTGGGTAAATAATGTAAAAATTATAATGAAATATGAGAAAATCTATAATCAAGGCAAACACCGTAAAACCTATTGGGGGGAGTGGTAAGAATTTTTGTTCTCTTTGTTTTTTGTTTTTTCTTTTACCAAGATCGGTCTTGAGAGGGTGGGGGGTGGGAGTAGGGGGAAAATTTAAAAATGTGCATAATTGTATTTTCTTTATTCCTTACTTGTATGGAATTTTATATTGTATTGAATAAAAAAAAAAAAAAAAAAAAAGGTGTGCATAGCCTTTAGAGCCACTGGACCCCCACAATCTGACTTATTGAGCCCAGTTTCCACTCGTAATAACAGCTGATTGCCAGCAGCTCCTTATTTAGAGAAGGGATCATCCAGATCCCTACCTTTAAGCCTGGTGGATGATCTAATATGGACTGAGTCACCTAATGCTAACTACCTTTGTATCTGAATATTCCCTGTGTCTGATTAGAAGGATGAGGTGTGTATATTTAGCACTGCAAAAAAAAAATCTTTATTTCATCTTCTCCCACTTTATATGACATACAATATTTCAAAAGAAAAAAAAATGGCTTTTTGAATAAATTGACACCTATTACATTCTGTTTCATCTTTCTTTCACCATTTTTGTTTCATTAAAATAAAAGAAACCTGGTGGATTTTAAATTGAAGCTGTTTTAACATGGTTACAATTTAAATCTCATTTTATTACATTTATACTTTTCAACAAAGAAATGTTCTGCTATTTAATCAATCTCTTTAATAATCCTCGGTGAACGCTGTTCTATAGGATTGTCGCTGTATAATGTTTTGAGTTTTCTCAAAGTATTCTAACCCCTTGGCGCCACGCTCCGTACATTTATGGCACTGGAAGCATGCAGTTACGGACCAACTTCATGAAAGTAAGTTAGTGATGACTTCTTTGCCTGCGCTATTCCCCGCAGAATGATGGCTGTGATTGGAGATAAATCTGTATGTAGTGAGCTCCCCCTTGTGGCTGCAAGTATCTTCTATAATAGCATCATGGCAAGCAGGGTAAATGGTTCAGTACTGGGCCCCATCCCATCACAGGCAACCTTGCCTGTATGGCAGATATGTCACATAGACCCCTTTCCTGGTACTCGTTTAAGCGACCACACACATTCCAGGACAGTGGAACCCAAGACTCCCTCATTTATACTTTGTAAGAGAGAAAAATTGCAATACCCTCTAGGCAGCTCCTCCAACTTTATTTGCTTACGTGCAAAAGCCCCTTTTCATTTTGAGAGTCCCCTTCCAACAAATTGATTATACAGGGTCTTGTTGCTGGGATCCCCCATGATCAAGTGTTACGGATGCATCCACTCTTAATAATAATAATAATAATAATCTTTATTTATATAGCGCCAACATATTACGCAGCACTTTACAATTTAGAGGGAACATGAAACAAACAATATCAGACATTACATAGTGACAAAGTTCATTTACAATTCAAACCTGGGGAGTGAGGACCCTGCTCGTAAGAGCTTACAATCTATGAGGACATAAGGGAGACACAAAGTGTAATAGTGTTTGTTCTGTACAATGGTCCGGCCATCTCTTATACACATGCGGTGGTGACATAAAGCTGCATGAGCCGGACACCAGCCAGTAACCGTGTATGACGGACATGAAGCAGTACAGTGCAAGGAGTGTGAGGGAATCTTATTCTGATGACTAATCTATAAGGGGGCCATGGAAAGGAGTCAGATCAGGGAATGTTATAGGCCTGTCTAAATAGATGTGTTTTCAGGGCACGTTTAAAACTGTGGATATTGGGAATTAAGAGATGAACAAGGGAATAGAAAGAAGGATGGATCTATTCCCTTGTTCATCTCGTCAAGCGGTTACCTATACGGTAACCGGCCTGGATTTGGCAGCAGCACCTGTGGATTTATATCGTGACTTAAACCTTTGTCATCAGGTGAGCATGGTATATTCTCATCTCTTACCTGCTTAACCAACTGATCTACACCATGTGGCGCCGTGTTTTTTTGCTCTTTTTCTATCGATATTGGGAATTAATCTGATTCTCTGGGGTAGCACATTCCAGAGGACGGGTGCAGCACGAGAAAAATCCTGGAGACGGGAGTGGGAGGTTCGGATTATGGAGGATTTTAATCTAAGGTCGTTGGCAGAACGTAGAGCCCGAGTAGGGTGGTAGACAGAGATGAGGGAAGAGATGTAAGGAGGTGCAGCACTGTGGAGAGCTTTGTGGGTGAGAGTAATAAGTTTGAATTTTATTCTGAAGGGGATGGGCAACCAGTGCAGTGACTGGCACAGATTAGAGGCGTTGGTGTAGCGGTTGGTCATAAAGATGAGCCTGGCTGCTGCATTGAGGATAGATTGGAGAGGGGAGAGTTTAGTGAGGGGAAGACCGACTAGTAATGAGTTACAGTAGTCAAGACGAGAGTGAATCAGAGCAACAATGAGAGTTTTGGCGGTTTCCTCCGTAAGAAAAGAGCGGATTCTGGAGATGTTTTTAAGGTGAAAATGACAGGAGCGTGAAAGTGATTGTATGTGAGGAGTTTAGGAAAGATCGGAGTCAAAAATAACCCCGAGACAGCGGGCGTGCTGCTTAGGAGTGATGGTAGTGCCACACACCGAGATGGAGACATCAGGTTTAGGGAAGTTAGTAGATGGTGGGAACACAAGGAGCTCAGTTTTAGAAAGATTCAGTTTCAGATAGAGAGAGGACATGATGTTAGAGACAGCGGACAGACAATCACTGGTGTTCTGTATTAGAGCAGGGGTGATGTCACGGGAGGAGGCATATAATTGGGTGTCATCAGCGTAGAGATGGTACTGGAAGCCAAATCTGCTGATGGTTTGTCCAATAGGGGCTGTGTAGAGAGAAAAGAGAAGCGGACCTAGGACTGATTCCTGAGGAACCCCGATAGCAAGGGGAAGAGGAGAAGAAGTGGAACCAGCAAATGACACACTGAATGAGCGGTCAGAGAGATAGGAGGAAAACCAAGAGAGAGCAGCGTCCTTGAGGCCGATAGAGTGGAGCATGTTAAGTAGGAGTTTGTGGTCTACAGTGTCAAAGGCTGCAGAGAGATCCAGAAGAATCAGTAGAGAGTATTTGCCGTTAGATTTAGCCGCCAAGAGATCATTTGAGACTTTAGTAAGGGCAGTTTCTGTGGAGTGTAGAGTGCAGAAGCCAGATTGTAAGGGGTCAAGAATGGAGTTAGCAGAGAGATAGCGGATAATGCGAGAGTAGACCAAGCGTTCCAGGAGTTTGGAGATGAAGGGCAGATTAGAGACTGGTCGGTAGTTAGCAGCGCTGGATGGGTCAAGAGTTGTTTTTTTCAGTAATGGGTTTATAATGGCATGTTTAAAAGAGGAGGGAAAGATACCAGAGGAAAGAGAGAGGTTAAATATTTTAGTCAGGTGACTAGTGACCGCTGGGGAGAGGGACTGGAGGAGGTGTGAGGGGATAGGATCACTAGGGCAGGTAGTAGGACGAGAAGAAGAGAGGAGCCTGGAGACTTCTTCTTCTGTTATTGGGTCAAATGCTGAGAGTGAAGAAGAGGGAGTGCGGGAGGGAAGGGGATCGATGTTACTAGGGGACTGGGAGATAATATCATGGCGGATGTTGTCAATTTTAACTTTAAAATAAGTGGCCAGGTCTTCAGCACTGAGATCTGTGATCGGCGTCTGCACTTTAGGACTTTACCTTTGCTTAAATTTGGTTGAGGATTCCAATTTCTCATGAAACCTTTTCAATACAATATCGCGACATGCTAGCAAACACGCATAGACACATTTAGCACAGACATCTCGTGACAGAGTATCACAAAATCATGTTTTTTTTCAAAAGCTGGTCATATCGCGCCACACATCTCAGGATATGTTGAGATATGAGAAAAAGTAAGGAAGGACACATCTCTATCTGAATTAGACATAGATCGTCCAAAGTAAAGGCAGAACACACTTAGGAACAGCTCTCAAAGTGAAGCTAAAGGGGGTTGTCCAGTATTAGAAAAAAATGTCTGCCTTCTTCCAGAAGCAGCACCACACCTGTCCATGGCTTGTGTTTAGTTTTGCAGGTCAGTTTTTATTAAAGTGAATAAGCTAATGTGCAATACCACACACAACCTGTAGACAGGTGTGGCGCTGTTCGTGGAAGAAAGCAGTCATGTTTTTCTACTCCTGAACAACCCCTTTAATAAGGGATATACTATGGATTTATACCGCTCCCATTAAACTCAATAATAAATCCCTATACTAGGAGCTCTCTAGCTCCATCTAGTGGTCGCCAATCAATGCTGTGTTTGTTGATCGGCGCTCGTTTACTCGTAATACTGCCTTTAGTCCGTACCTGACTACATAGTGCTTACATTAGGGTTATCAAGCACATACAATAGGGTGAGTTAACCTTAGCGTGTCATGGTGAATAGGAGGAAACCCACACAATCTTGGAGAGAACACACAATGTTATATTGTAATTGTAAGACTTGACCCCATGGCCTCAGTACTGCAGGGTTAACCACCGAGCCGCCACCATGCCACCCGTATGTTCGGTTGTAATGGGGAACTGGTCTTTTGCCCGAGATTATTTCTATATTAGATTAAAATCTGAAACGATACTGTAAACCGCGTTCTGTGAGTCCAGTAGTCACGACCTTCTGCACTTTAGGTCACTTATTCTTGCCTTTGCAATTGGTTTATTTGTCTCTGTTGGCAGAGACATAAATCAGTCGGGCACCTTCTCAGTTTCTCATTTTCCAAGAGCAGCCGCAGCAGCGGAGGGCAGAGTCCCTTCATGTCTTTTGTCAATGTCAGGTGCCAGATCCTCAGATTGTGGCATCTTACAAGTTGTTACATTAAATATCAGGCAAGATCTAGCTCTAAAATTAAAAAAAATATTATTTCTAAAAAAAAGATCTGTAAATATAAAAATACGGAATTTGGTTACAGAATGGGCTGACAGCTACTACACTGTCTATAGGGTTTGTGACTAATACATCTCAATAGTTGTACAGAGTTACAGCACAAACCAACATTGTCCTCTTTTGCTTTTTTTGTGTCATTCTTTACTGTAGGCCTGCATATTATTTATTATACATTTGTTTGTTTTCCACATGCTCTACTATAATTCGGCTGTTCACATTGTCCCTTCTCTGCTATTTGTGTTTCCCAACCATTTAGATGAGTCCCTGTATCCTGGTAACGGCGTTCTGACATCAAGCACTATGTAGATCACGTGACGGCGAGATTATTTAATCACAACCGTGACGTCATACGCCGGGAGACGCAGTAGTGCGATACAGGGAGATGGCCAGCATTGCGGCTCATGACGCCTGGCACAATCTATGGGTATGTGGACCCACTAGGCCGCTCCGCCGTAGCGGAGTGGCAGCTGGCCGAGTCACAGTCTATACAAAGTCTATACAAGGTTCGTAGCACAAGGGTACCTTAGATAGTCCAGACAGTAGCAGAGGCTTTGGCACGGATGGTACTTGACGTGGGAGGTAGCACCAGATGTGGCGGATGATACCAGGCGTGGCTGGTGACACCAGACGGGGTGTATAACAGCAGGCGGGGCAGGACGACACAACACGATTCCAACACTAGAAAGGCTCAGGAACAAACACAGCATGGGATACAGGTAGCAGGGCACGGGAACACTGGATGCAGGATGCAACTAAGGGACCATTTGCAATACGAACATGGGTAGACAACAAAAACACTCAGGAAAGGAGAGGAAGGGTGGAGCCCTTTTTATAGTCCAGGATGATCAGGGATAGATTAGGGAACTTTAACATGTGCGCGAGCTGGCCCCTTAAGGGCAGGACTGAGCGCGCGCATGCACCCTAACATTGAGAGCAGGGTCGGACGGCCACCAGTGCCAGCATCTCCTAGGAGGGAGACACTGGCAGGATGCCAACGGTCTGTGGTCGCGGCCGTTGCAAGTTAAGGAACGGCGGCGGTCCGCGACCACACCCGTGACAACCCCGTGTAAATTTTCAGATATGTGGCGGAAAGGACAGATGCCTTTTTGATTGGTCAATATACCATATATTACTGCACCTGTGAGGAGTTAAGGTGGCTGTGCCGAAATGTGCGTCGGCATTGGCACTATCCCGGTTTGTACTATACAGATGGGTATGCATTAATGCACGGTACATCATTTGTTGCTCTTGTCCTGGACATATGTTATATGTAAGTTGCCTTTCACTCATGTACTTTGGAAACTTTTTGTGACTTTTTGTGATTTTTTTTTTAAATTACATATCTGGGGTAATATTTAGAGGTAAGTGCACACTTAGGAGGGAGAGGTGAAAATAATGAAAAAGGGTAGAGGCACAAAAACACCTTGTCCCACAACTGAACACAATACAGCAATAAGACCACACTGAGTGACATGAAATTGTTCTGGTCAAATATCGAGTTCATTTAGTCACATATTTTATTAATCTTTGATGGTTGCATGCAGCCACCACTAGGGGAGCTAGGGAGCTTACTGCATACTGTATTATTATTGAAATCAATGCATAAACAGTATGCAGTAAGCTCCTAAGCTCCCTCTAGTGGTGGCCGCAGGCAGACAGACTTTATCATTCAACTTTATGGCTATGCAGGGATTTGTACCTCTGTAACAGAAAAATAGAGCTCTGTTCGGCATAAAGATATCTTAAGAAATTGATTCGTACAAAATTTTAAACTTAAAGACAAAAGGTGTTAGAAGGTGGAAATAATGTCAACCTCTTAGAGAGTGGCACAGGCTTGCCGCTTTGCTTAAAATTTAAAACAACATGGAAAGTAATTTAGAAAAAACAGCAATAACACAATCACAAATGTAAAGGAGATAATGGTCACATTTGTGCTAATAGTATAACACAACATTTTGCTCTTTGTTAGTAAGAGAAAGAAAATCCTGTCTGTAGCTGTTGCTCGCTGAGACTCCTCTGCTCTGCTGTTCCGATGAATGGTTAGTACAATGTTTAAAGGTTTATTGCTTTGCCGGAGGTCTGGCTGCCATGTCAGAAGTGTGCCTGCCCTCCACTCTCTTGTGGGAAAGCTACTGCAAATGTCATTTAGCCTTTCAAAGAGAAGTAGAACTTTAATAGTTCATTATATTCATTGCACACAGCTCGAAATATCACCTAAATTACCCTTGTGTCATTTACATAAGCATAATAGAAGGTTCTTATAATTAGATGTTGCCTACCCTACATGGTGGCATGATACAATAATACCTGCTAATTCATAGTTGTTTTTGCTACAGTTTGTAGAAGTAGCAGATCTGAATTTGTCATTAAACTCATTTGGCTACTTTATTTGGATCCGAAAGACCTTGGTAAAACCCCAGATGACTTATGGCGAAAAAATAAATAAATATCTGCACACCTCACAAAATCAGATAGATAGGTAGATAGATAGATAGATAGATAGATAGATAGATAGATAGATAGATAGATAGATAGATAGATAGATAGATAGATAGATAGATAGATAGATAGATAGATAGATAGATAGATAGATAGATATTTCCAAACGAATAGGCAGCACTACACAAGACCCCAATTCAGTGAAAAAAGGTTTATTCACGAATACGTCAATGCAATGTTTTAGCCCCATGGGCCTTTCTCAAGCTCTTGTATTGATCTGGTGCTCTGGTCAAACAACAGAGCACCTGATCAATACAAAGTCCCGCACTAGGGTACCTGAATAGTCCAGACAGTGGCAGAGGCTTTAGCACGGGTGGATGTGGGTGCAGCACATTGCGCCAGATGTGGCGCATGAAGCAGAAGCAGCAGGTTGCGCCAGACGTGGTGGAAGAAAAAAGGTGCCGCAGGTTGCGCCAGACGTGGCGGATGACAGCAGGTGCAGCAGGTTGCGCCATCCGTGGTGGATACAGCAGGTGCAGCATGTTGCCCCAGACGTGGCAGATGACAGCAGGTGCAGTAGGACACGACTCCAAACACTAACAGGCTTAGGAACAAGGACACAGCACGGGATACAGGATACAGGTAGCAGGGCACGGGTAACAACGGGAACAGGATAACACTAAGGGACCATTTGCAAGACTAACATGGGAATACTAACAACGCTCAGGCAGGGAGTGAAGGTGCAGGACCCTTCTTATAGTCCAGGGTGATCATGGGCTAATTGCTAATGTTTTACAAGTGCGCGCACTGGTCCTTTAAAGTCAGGCGCGAGAATGGGAGTGCACCCTTCGGGACACAGCAGAGTGCAGCGGAAGTGAGTGCTGGCGTCTCCTGGGGAGGAGATGCGGGCCAGCGCTTCCCAGACCATGGCTGCGGACGTCGAGGGGTGAGTAATCCTGACGGTTCGTAGCCATGGATGTTACAGGTAGATAGATGGATAGATAGAATGTAAGTGGAGTAGATAGATAGATAGATAGATAGATAGATAGATAGATAGATAGATAGATAGATAGATAGATAGATAGATAGATAGATAGATAGATAGATGGATGGATGGATGGATGGATGGATGGATGGATGGATAGATAGATAGATAGATAGATAGATAGATAGATAGATAGATAGATAGATAGATAGATAGATAGATAGATAGATAGATAGACATATGGTAAGAAGAGCAAATATACCATAGAACCCCCTGAAGTTGCTAAGAGATCCTTGGAAAAATGTGACCTATTTCAAGTTGACCTGAGGGTCATGCTTGCCTTCTAGCCTACAAGGTGTGAAAGGGGATGACCAAGCACTACACTCCCCAGTTAGAGGATTATGGTGGTGGTAGTGAAAAGCTCAGTCACTATTCGTTCTTTCAACTTTAAACAAGTCTTTAGCCCAGTAATGAATAATATAATGTACCGCCGTCTATTCTCAGTGCAATTGGTAGCACAAAACTCAATAGGTAAGATAATACAATATAACCATAATCTTCTATGCAGCTTTTGTGTTATGTTCTACGTGTCTCCCAGTAACACCACAACAAAGTGCCTCATTACCACAAAGTCTTTCAGCTCTATTAGTGGTGAGAGACGTATCAAGAGGTATTTACAAGGCCATTGTAGAAAGCAGCGGGGTACTCAAGTGAAAACATTAAAAGTCATGTACTGTCAGTAAAACATGCTCTTCTTTGTGTAATTTTAGAGGATTACAACAGTCAACTATTTGTCAGCATCTTCACAGATCACTGGAAGTCAAGTATTGCAGAATACTCAAAGACAATAAAACATAGAGTGCTCCCTTTTGGGTTTCGAGAGGCAGGAAGACACCTGGACCTGACAGTTATATGTGACCTCAGGTCTTCTTCAACTTCAACTGAATAAATGTTATGTTCCTGGGTTTCCTTGATATATGTAGAGATAGCATGTGATACTGTTCAGGTAGTGAACCCTCTGAGTGACTCAAGTAGGTACAGTATGGACTCTGCTACAATTTATTCTCCAGGTTGCGGTCCCCAGGATAGTCTCCAATCAGTAGAAGCTGCAGTAACTCAATTGAAGGGGTTGTTCGCTTTGGACAATCCCTACTTGATTGAAGGATCCCTTAACAATATTTAGATCACAAAATCTCCCTTCCTGGGACCCCAGCGATCAGCTGTGATCTGTGGGGAAACCTGTCAGTAAGTGTTCTAATTCCCTGCAGTGCCACCACAGGTCAAACTAAGCATTACACAGTGTTCAGTCAAATCAATGGGCTGTCCCTATAATGCAGACAGGACAGGTCCTCCAGAGCAAGAAACGCTCTTTGTAACTGCTCTTAACTCTGGCCAAATGATGAAAATCCTGGATAGTGGACACCCTCTATTAACCTAAAAAGGTTTTACTGGACAACCTCTAAGAGCAGCAGTAAGGTCAGTGATCAGAACTGGAGGTCAGAAGACAGTGATGATGGGTGGTGGCCAAGGATCAGGATCCAGAAGAGGAATGCGCAGGAATAGGGTGAGGAACAGATGTAGGTGAGGTGACTGAAATGGAAGAACCAACACCAATGAATTGAACATTAATAAGATATGATTTGGGGAACCATTGACTATGGTAACAGATGAAGAAGTCCCATTGTATGGTAACCCAAATGTAGAACCAGATCTAGTGTCATTTCCCTCAACTCAAGGTGATATCAAGGGCATGGATTAAACAATGGCAATTTATCAAGTTATTTCAATATTGTCTTATTCTAATCAATCCAATAAACGCAAACTCTAGTGTCTAGATTACTGGTGGCCAAACAGTAGATCATGTCCTACAGGCAGATCTTAGAATAAGGTAGATGTTGGGCCACCATACTGTTCTCTTGCTAGCTTCAACACAGAAAGGAAAAACTGCATCCTTATACGTTCATTGGTAAATTGACCTCATTGGCAAATCATATCGGGACTGTTTAGTCTCTACCAGTGCCATGGGCTCATGTGGGTCTCACTACCTTACTGGCACTCTGCAAAGGCAAGGGAGGATCAACACGGGCATGGATAAAGAAGTCATACCTGTGGAGCAACACTGTGATTTCTATCACTATTATGGGGAACTGGGACATCTAAAAAAGGATGATTCAAGAAATTTGCATAGGCGTCCTTCACATGTCACATGTCCTGTCCTGGGAGATCACCTATCTCAAGCTCTGCATGAAGTAGATCCCATACTGAAAAAGTCTGTCCACTTCTGGTCTAGATAAGGTCTAATAAGAAGTCCAATGCTGAGTCCTAGCCAGGCTTTCGTTCACCTGTGGCAAATATTCATATGCTGCCTTAACCCCTGTATCTAAATACCCTGGCCAAGGCAGAATGGCTTGTTGATACACCCCCCCCCCGGAACTCAGCAACCGGCTATATACCTCGCCACCTCTCCCTTGCTACCACCCTGATCAAATGTCTGTGAACTTATGTGCAGCCAATGACCCTTATACAAGGCATTAAACATGTTCTAACAAAAAGTGTCAATATTTTTTCAAAGTAACCAATTAGATTCCAGAAGAACTTGGTTGAAAATAATAGCAGTGATCTCATTGGTCGTAATAGGCAACAGTGACAATTTTTGTCAGAAAATTATGGCCCAAAGGGTTTTCTTGCTCCTTGGACTTCTGAATTTGGATGCCCCAGACTATTGGTTGATACCAGATTAAAACATTGAGAGTTCTGGACTATATTTTAAGCACCAGGATACGAGACTATGACTTGCTATATTTCTAGAACCTTCTAGAATATTTTTGTCTTATGAATGTAAAATTGGATCGGTCTTCCAGGACCAAACTATAAATAAATAAACCATTTTAACTTGTGTTTCCAAATGGCTGAATGATAGGGTGTAATTTCTCTTAGGTTTGCTCAGACACACAGTTCCGTGACCTCTATTTAACATCCTTGACCCAAGTGTTTGTTCCTGCTAAATACGGGTTTGATTTAATCTATTTAGTACCAATGGAAAAAAAAGAAAAAGCTTAGAAAAATATATTTCTGTTATTACATTTCATGTCTGAGGCGTGACAAGACTTTTTCATGTAATGAAGGTCATGTTCATTTTCTCTAACCAAGTCTATTGTATTTCCGGCACACATCTTCTTTGATTTCCCAAGGTACAATCTGAAAGACTAATACAGTCACAATAGGTTTACCCCAGGAATATGTTTTTCTATATGGAACTTAAAGGGCTTGTCCAGAAAATAAATTGTATTCTTTGTGTAATGAAAGTTATAAAATTTTTCAATATATTTTTTGTACCAATTTCTCACCGTTTTTAAGATCTCTGCTTGCTGTCATTAAATAGGAACTTTTGTTGAAAAAAAAATCTGTACTGGTCATGTGATGGACACACAGGTGCCTGGCTCATTACAGTTACAGTATAGTTACCAGAGCTGTGTTTTCTAAGCACCTGTGTGTCCATCACATGACCAGGAGAAATAAAGAATGGTTGCTTATATAGCGCCAACATATTCCACAGAGCTGTGCAGAGATGGTCATCACAGACATGTCAACTCTTCTGGTTTTACCGGCAGTCACTCTACTTTTAGCCTCTCTCGCCCGGTTACTCTGTGATATATAGTGTCACCCAGTTGCAGGGAAGAAAGGCTAAAAAAAAGGGCACAGGTGAAGCAAATAATCCAATGGATGGTGGCCTGTATACTCACACTCCTCTCCCCCGATTCTTGTTCAGCTCCGGGCACTGCTGCACAGAGTGTGTAGTGGTGCGCACCACGTACTGACATTAGATGGTGTCGGGACTGGTGCAGTGGTGCCCAGAGCTGAGCAATAGTTGGGAGCGAGGAGGGTAAGTATTGTCTGGTTTGAGGTCTGAATATATATATTTTTTATATATATTTAAGGGGTCGGGTCTGGGATCTGAATAAATTTAGCGGGTCTGGTCTGGGATCTGAATATATTTAGGGGGCTGAATATATTTAGGGGGTCTAGTCTGGGATCTGAATATATTTTAGGGGTGTGGTTTGGGTCCGAATATATTTAGGGTTTGGTCTGGGGTCTGAATATTTTATAGGGGGGTCTTGTCTGGAGAATGAATATATTTAAGCGTCTGAATATATTATAGGTGGTCGGGTCTGTAGTCTTAATATATATAGGGGTCTGGTGTCTAAAAATATTTAGGAGGTCTGGTCTGGGGTGTAAATATATGAAGGGGTCTGAGGTCTGATATTATTATAAGGGGTCTGATCTAAGGGTCTTATTTTCACTTAGCCACACCCTTTTTATATAAGCCACGCCACTCAACAAAGGCCACTCCCATTTTTGCTGCAATCCGCTGCTCAAGTCATCTGTCCTCATTCACTGTCCCCAGGGTCTCACAATCTAAATTCCCTATTAATATGTTTTTGAAGTGCGGGAGAAAACAGGAGAAAACGCACAAAAACACGAGAAGAACATACAAACTCCATGCAGATGTGATTGGTCCAGCTCTGCAAGGCTACTGTGCTAAACACTGAGCCACCATGATGTTCGACGACTGCAAGCAGAGATCTTGAAAACCATGAGAAATTGAAACAGAAGGTATATTAG
The DNA here is from genome assembly GCF_050947455.1 of Rhinoderma darwinii. Classification (NCBI taxonomy): domain Eukaryota; kingdom Metazoa; phylum Chordata; class Amphibia; order Anura; family Rhinodermatidae; genus Rhinoderma; species Rhinoderma darwinii. The sequence continues at coordinate 72,705,762 of NC_134698.1, read as the reverse complement.
AAAATTGTGTAATTTTTCAAAGAATAACATTTACTTGCTGAAACCGGAATACCCCTTTAATGTTAATATAAGGTCACAAGGTTCTGAAATATCGAAATCACCTACAAATTCGACGCTCAAGAAGATCACAGGAGACACCCGTTCCTTCTCCGGCAGAATATGTCCAAGCAGTGTCAATTTCATGTATGACTGATTTTGAAAATCTGTGGTATATAATCCATTTTCAAGGCCTATTAATTCACGATGTGGCTTATGTGATGGTTTATGAAATATAAATAATAATTCATGAATGGTTTCTCCAGCAGAAACAATTCATCTCTCATCCCAGCGCTGCGCCATGGTCAGAGCTAAATGGATCCCGTTATTAAATCTAATGACAAACATTCGCATTTAGGGACACTAAAAATATGGGATATAATAAATCTGGTATTGTTAGGAGGAAACGGGACTTAATGTAAAAGGTGGGTGAGGGGAATCTATAAAAGATAGAGTGAGAAAGTTGGAGAGGTCAAACTACTGGACACCACAACCAATATCCATGACCATTATCTCTAGAGGCAATGGCCACAGGATACACAATGCTCTTTTGTTTTCAATTATACCTCTCAATTATATTTAAAGGGAGATTTAAAAAAAAAAAAACATGGCCGCTTTCTTCCAAAAACAATAGGTGTGTGTTGTATTTCAGCTCTGCCGAATTCTTTTCAATGGAGCTGAGCTGCAATACTAGATACAACCCATGGACAGGTGTGGCACTGTTTCAAATCTTGTACATCCCCTTTGAGACCAACATTGTTGTGCTCATCGGTGGACCAAACATAAAAATCACATCCTACAGGTGAAGATGGACTGGGAAAAGAGAAAACTAGAAAATGGGTAAAGCGTGGAGATATAGTAGTGGAAATAGAGGTGGGCTAAGCATTTGTTCAAATAGCGCCACTCTAGTAGATGGTCTGTGTCTGGTATTGCAGCTCATCCACATTTTAGTGAATGGGACGTAGCTGCAATCTGCAATAACAGACACAGTCCATTGACTAGAGTGGGGCTATTTCTGGGGGGGAAAAAAACACGCCCTTTTTTTGCAATCTTGAACAAACTCTTTAACAAAAATAGTTGACTTTAAGGGGTAAAAAATAAAAAACGAAGGAAATATAATGAAATTAAAAAAAATACTCACAGTCATCGCCACTCCAGTTAATTTGCCCTTCCGCCCAAGTGCAGATGCTAAGACTGTCTTTCGCCATATTGGCACACGACCTTTGCAGCCAATAATTGTTTTAACAGATGACTATTGTTTTTTTAAATTATTATTTAATGTGTACCTAAACATTTGATAAACTTCTGACATGTCATAGTGACATGTCAGAAGTTTTGATTGGGGGTCCAAGCATTGAAACCCCCACCAATCGCTCAAAGGAAGCGGCAGAAGCTCTCGTTTGAGCGATCAGCCGCTTTGTTTCTGTTCGACTTTTTCCAGAAAGCCGATGTATCGGAGTACGGGCTCATAGACTTTCTATTGAGCCCGTACTCCGATACATTGATTTCTGGAAAAAGTTCACCTATGCAAAGGGGCTTTACAGAGTAAATAATTGTCCACATTTTAGCACCAATTTACAGCTTACATAAAAAGTTGAGTCATTTTCTATATACATTGCATTATTTATCTTGTACTGATCATAAGTTACATTAAAACCACAGAAAAGGCCATACTCACAGATTAGGTGGTGGGTAAAATACCCGTTCCAAACAGGACGCAACCAGGTCAGAGAATGCTGTTGATGGGAAGTGCCCAGGTGTGTTTTCTACACACTACACATAGTCATGTCCCCTATACCTCACATGTGCACTATACACAGTATTTTATTATTTATTTATTATTATTACACATTTACTTCCATGCCCAACACACCACTCCCCTCAAGGTAAGTGGGAGTGGCTATCATTATTTAAACACACCTGGGCACTTCCCATCAACAGCATTCTCTGACCTGGTTGCGTCCTGTTTGGAACGGGTATTTTACCCACCACCTAATCTGTGAGTATGGCCTTTTCTGTGGTTTTAATTACATTCTATGTCCCATTTTTTTTGTATATCTCTGATCATAAGTTACAGTCTGTATTATACTCCAGAGCTGCATTTAAAATTCTACAGACTTCAGAGCTGAAATCTTTCCTTACACCAGGCACTGCACAGTAATGTAATGTAGGAAAAAAAACTGCCCCTTTGCTTTATAAAAGATTACTTCATCTTGTAGGAATGTGTCTGATAATTGTTCTTGATTGTTCCCTGTGACAACCAGCAGAATTGTAAATGCAGCTCTGGACTTTAATACAGGATGTAACTCTATATAAACCGGAGAGAAGAGAAGGAGCTTGGAAGCCATATGTTAAAAGATTACTTTAATGACACTAAATAACAAATACATAGAAAAATAGTTTAAAAAGGTACAAAGTGGACATGAGGGCACTGTTGTAATTCCAGTGAACATACACGGTATGAACAGACAGCTTATATAAAAAATGGGAAGACGTGTTCAATTACAAGTATACATAAAAGTAAAGCACATGAAATGGATATGGGGACGGAGGCACTAGTATGTGTCTCAAAGAGAAATTGGCACTAATCAAAATAGTAGCGTAGGTATAGTAAGGTGCTGATATGTGACTTGTTGAAGACAGCAAATGCAACCATTCCTCCCCATTCAGCAGTAAAGAGTCTTACCCATTAGACAATCGGTGATGAAGTCTGACAGCCGTGCATAGGACCCCAACGCGCGTTTCGCATAGAGCTTTCTCTGTATCAGTTCAAGATTAATAATTCAATGTATTTACAAAGTGACTCAGCTGTTTGTGAAGATTATACAGGTGGACATACAATTTAAGTTAAAAAGGTTCTCCCCTTTGGACAATCCTTACTTCTTAGATGGGTGCCTTGACAATAAGCTCATCAAAAACGGTCTCCACTAGGAACCCCAGCGATCAGCTGTAATCTGTGGGGAAACCTGGCAGTAAGTGTTCAATTTGCCTGCAGTGCCCCCACAGGACCATGAAGCATTACACAGTGTTCATTCATATCAATGGGTTGGTTGTGTAATAGAAAAAAGAAGAATGGTATCCGGCACTTGATCCAAAATATAAAAACAATATATTTTATTTCATCTGATTAAAAACAAGTAAAGCTTTCCTAGGAAGGACGCTTACGCGTTTCGAACTGTTATTATGTAGGAACGTTCATTGTTTACTTCCATTGGATAAAATTCTGTCCATGGTCATGTGATGGACACACAGGTGCTGGAATCATTAGAAGACATGACTGTGATGCACATATGGCAACTGTAACGAGTCCTGCACCTGTGTGTCCATCACATGACCATGGACAGAATTTTATCCAATGGAAGTAAACAATAAATGTTCCCAGTGAATAAAACAAGCAGAGATATTGAAAACAGTCAAGGAATTAATACAGAAATTATATTGGAAAATTGTATAACTTTTAATTATAAAAAGTAATAACATTCATTTGCTGAAACCGGACGACCCCTTTAAGGAAGCAGCAGCCGTATGGTCGGAATATAAACCCATCATTTCACAAAAGGACTACTTCTCAGTACACATAACACTCACAATTCTTGCTGCGTTCAGACTCATGACACCCCACAATCCTATGCAAAAAGACAATGGCCGATAATGTACTGTTCAGAAAAAATAACAGTGTTTGTGTTAAGGCGAAGAATACGGAGCTACTTTCAATTGAATCCGACAGAGTTCACATTTCCAATCTTCCTAGTGAGTCACAAAATATAAATGCACTTAAAATTATATTTTAGCAAATCACAATGTATTCTCCTTTTCCTTTCTCTCAGATCCAAGACCAAATGATTGGTGCAATTGTACAAGACATATGCTATAGGAACAATAATTGGAATTACCATTTTTTAGCCAGCTGCTATTTGTATTTCATTTTTATTCATGCCATTGGGCTCAAAATCTGTTCCAGCCTTCTGGATTCCATTATTAGAGCACAAGAGGTTTCTTTTATACACGTCCTCCAGGGTTGCTGTATAATACATGTAAGACCAAGTCTTGGCCTCGCTGAATGAAGGTTGAAATATTTATTTTCTTTTATAACTAAAAGATATTCTAATTCTACGTGAGAAATATCAGGATAATCAGCCATGTAATGGTACATTAATCCGCTTTATGCCGAGCAGGGACGTTGTAATACAATATAGGACTCAACTTTTTTCATTATATTAGAATATTTTTTTGTATGACTTATACAAACGGATACTAGTCCTGTGGGGGACCATAGGACCAGCAAACAGGGTGTAGGGTTTGACTCATTGGTAAGGTCCCCACTCAGCACCACCCATTATATAATTAAAAAGACAGTTTAATTTTACAGTATCTATCTATCTATCTATCTATCTATCTATCTATCTATCTATCTATCTATCTATCTATCTATCTATCTATCTATCTATCTATCTATCTATCTATCTATCCATCCATCCATCTATCTATCTATCTATCTATCTATCTATCTATCTATCTATCTATCTATCTATCTATCTATCTATCTATCACAAAATGAAACAAAACATGTATACAGGTGCAAGAACGCCTGTGACTGCAAATTTATACAGCATACAATAAAATGGCGACAGCACACTGCAAACACTAATGTCACCTTAGCCACTAAATAGAGGTCACCTTGTTGTGGCAGGTGGGCCCACACAATTTGATCATAATATGAGCTACGAACCTCCCTATTGTAAGTAGATTTAGCAGTAATGCATATTTATTTATTTTTATTTAGCGGCTTAGGTGGCATTAGTGTTCACAGTGTGCTGTCACCATTTTCTTGTGTGATCTATCTATCTATCTATCTATCTATCTATCTATCTATCTATCTATCTATCTATCTATCTATCTATCATCTATCTATCTATCTATCTATCTATCTATCTATCTATCTATCTATCTATCTATCTATCTATCTATCTATCTATCTATCTATCATCTATCTATCTATCTATCTATCTATCTATCTATCTATCTATCTATCTATCTATCTATCTATCTATCTATCTATCTATCTATCTATCTATCTATCTATCTATCTATCTATCTATCTATCTATCTATCTGTGTGTGTTGAGTAACTTTGTAATTGCATTGCATTATTTATCTTGTACTGAACCTGGGTAAAACCCTGTATTATACTTCAGATTAGTACTCATAATTCTGCAGGCTTCAGAGCTGCAATTCCTCAGAATTTCCTGCTGGATCAATGCCTGCACAGACCTTGCTCTGGTGATTTGCATTCTGGGAGGTGTCATTTTTACATCAGGTATTGTACAATAATCTGATGCAGCTAAAACGAACTGCCCCTCAGTATTATAGGAGCTCAGTAAATGGGATAACGGATGACAAAGTTGTTGACTGTTTACAATGACAACTAGCAGAATAGTGACTGCTGTTTTGGAGTATAATACAGATGTAATCCAGAATCAGTACAAGATAAGTAATCTTATGAAGTTACAATGATATTCTACTTTTATAAAGATTATATTTTTATATCAATTGTAAAATTGTCCTCTAAGGTGGAAGGAATATCTTTTAGGACATGCTGAGATAATAGAGGGGAATCCCTAATTTGGGACGTTCATCATTTAACCAGAAAGGAGAACTGCTACAAAGATCAAACCTCCCCAGAGGACCTGCCACATCTGTGTGTTATATGGACAGTCCATTGTTTTCAATGGGCAGCATGTAATGCTTTAGTTTCCCTGTGGAGGCACTGCAGCGGAATTGATCACTTGCTCATAGATTTCCCTGCAGATTATAGCTGATTATTAAGGTTCCCAGCAGCAAGACACCCTGTGATCAGTTTATTGTTGGAGGGATTGTTACATGTGCGTATGGGAGTATTTATGTTGCTCTCTATATACTATATCTGTGTACTAAATTTGTCATTTTGTTTATCAACTATTGACTTGTAGAGCATTTGTTCTAAATATATATCAGCAAATCAATTTTCCACGTTACAAATTTGGTCCAAATTCCAGAAAAGTTTCGAATTTGACATATTCCAAAACTTTTGGGGTTTGTGGTTTAAGGTTTAAATTTCAGCAAAATACTAGACATGGGCGAGCGCCGGCCGCTATTTTACAGGTTAGAAATAGCATCATATGATCTTGGACGGGCTTCCCCATAATTCCTTGCAGGAAGCCTACCGAAAAGTTATCTCTCTAGCCATGTATGTTGCTGTCACTTTGATATTTCTAATGCGGGCTTGGCGTTAAAGAGCTTGAAAGGGGTTGGACACAGTCCTAGAAGACATCAGAGAGTCAGACACAAAGTTTTCAGAACATACAGGCTGCTTTTGATTTGCGCCAAATTTATTCGAAACGGATCGAAACGGATGGCCGATTCGACCGAATAGGACCCGAAACAAATTTTGGTAAATTCACTCATTTCTAGTTCTAAACATTTGCCATTAACTTCACAGCCTGACACAAAGTACAAGTTAAGAAAAAACGATGGATAATAATATTCCCAGTGCAACATGTCTTTGAATAATTTTGACATTTAATGGTCATGTCATCACTTCGGTTGGACGCTGACATATTGTCAGGAGGTATTGAATTTGTGAAACAATGGATGATATATAACAGAAATGTTGGATGATTAATGCAGTGCTACACTATGTAACTATGGAAACTGGATCTTGTACGGTACTTATTTATTTCCCTTTGTTTTGTTTATGAAATATTGGAATCTATGATTGAAGTAATAATGCAAAAATTTGTGATATCAACACATTGTCTTCTGTGCACTATGTCAGCTAGCACACCGTTGAGACTCGAATTCGTAAATATAGATAGTGTATGGTGAAGATAACTTACTAGCAACTACTAGTTTTTTTGGATAGCTGCAATGTCCTATGTCCATTGAGTACCACTATTTGTAGCCCTTGGGAAATCCCGAGGAAGGGCATAGCACCCATGTAAAGTTGGCCATACAAGACGAGAGATGCTTGACTGAGACCTACAGTAGGGTTGAAAAAACACCTCCCATTCAAATGCCACCCTGTGCCCTCATGATGAAATATACTGTTTTATCATCAAAATCAAACGAAAAGTTTTTCCAAAAAGTTGGAAAAAGTATTTTTGTGATATTGACCATTTTTTTATTCATTTGAAGCTTCCTTGTCTCCCCATATACAGCTTGATCCTCAAACAAAACATTACATTAGTATGAAGAGGGGGGCCGGTAGATAATGATGAATGTGGAAAGGATGCTACAGTAGTGAGGTGTAGTGTACTGGAGCTTCAACAGGGGATAGGGCACAAAAAGAAGCAGAGACCAGCAACAGATTGCCACGTCAAGGCCCAAAACAGGGAACAGAAAAGATCCGGGACATAACTAAAGGGGACACAGGAGTTGTGGTCACGCATAGGCACTGAAGCCTGAGGGGGCCCAAAAGATCCCTTTGTTCCATATGAGAAGACCAGTACTGTAAATATTTGTAGGCCCTGTTACATTTTTTTGCATTGGTGTCTAGGAGATTCAAGTTATCCCTCTGGAACAGTGGTCTAAAGTATGAAATATACACTGTAGAGACAATGCAGTACAAAATCGTTGGGTAAATGGCCAGGCAGAGTTTTTATGGAAGCAAAGAAGCAATTTTTTAAGAGCTAATCAGGAACAGAAACTTGGGATTGGCAGTAAGCCTGAAGAACATCTAAACAGTCTACTAGACTAGCTGCTGCTTTTTCTTCTGCTTGATACTGCAGCTCTGCTTGTTCTGATAAGCTGCTGTGTATAAGCAGAAGCCCACCGCCAGTTCTTATGAGCCTGGGAGCCAGTAGAAACTCAATGTATGGGGATATACGCTTTAAAGAGGATCTGTCACTAGTTTATTAATTCCCCATCTCCTAACTAATCTAAGAGTAAGTTCATACGGCCTTTTTTGCGGCCATTTTTCGCGCCGTAAACGCCCGAAAAATGGCCGAAAATCGGATGCAGAACGCCTCTGAACATCTGCCCATTGATTGCAATGGGAAAAACGGTGTAAAAAAAAAAGTGCAGGTCACTTCTTGGGACGTTTTTGGAGCCGTTTTTCATTTACTCTATTGAAAACAGCTCCAAAAATGTCCGTAAAAAACGCAGTGAAAAACGCAGAAAAAATCGCGAGTGGCTTAAAAAACGTCTGAAAATCAGGAGCTGTTTTCCCTCGAAAACAGCTCCGTATTTTCAGATGTTTTTGACTCAGCGTGTGAACATACCCTAACAGGCGCTATTATGCTGATAACTGCAGTGCAAAATATAATTTAAAAAAAAAAAAAATGATTTGCAAAGTTATGAGCACTTTTCTAAATATGCTAATTTGGCTATACTTGCCAAATGGGAGGTAACTCTTTCTATTCACTCTGGGCGGTGTAATGTTTTCTGTATGACGCTGTCCAATCAGCATACGACTTCTCCCCCTTCCCTGCCCAGCAGCACAGCCTGATCATTTAGTATACGGCTTCCATTCCCGACTGTGTATTCAACTGGTGATCTCTCTCTGGTTGTGACACAGCTAGAACTGCGATGCTTTGAGCACCGCTGTTCTAGGTGGTCCACAGCTGGAGATATGGCTATATGAAGTGATCCCCCTTCCCTCCAGCCTCAGTCTCTCACACTGTGTGAAGCAGCTTCATGCTGATAGGACAGCATCAGAGGCAGTGAGGAGGCTCCACCTCCGGAGATTCGCTGCTGCTGACTCCCACTTGGCTAGTATACCCTCATTTGCATATTTATTTTTAAAAAAAGCTCCTAACTTTTAAAACAATAAACTTTTTGGGACACAAATTTCACTAGTATTATCAGTGTGACAGCGCCTATTAGATTAGCGAGGAGATTGGGCATTACTAAACTAGTGACAGATCCTCTTTAACTACAATCCCCTAATCCACTAATTTTGGTAAGTGTCGCACATATTTGGAGGCAATTAAAAACCCAAAAAATCTTAATGTAGGATGAAGACTGTGACTGCGATTAACCCCCCCCCCCCATCTTTCTTGGGATCTCACCATATTATCTAGACTGACTCTTATCCATTAAAAAGAACAGATATGGCTGAAGTGACAAAACATTTTGAAATCAGCGCAAAGATAATTTAAGAAGATTGTGAAAGAGAGAAAAAAAAAAAGATTGAATGGCTCAGTACAATCACTTTGATTTTATCTTGCAATCCTTCGTGCGGTAATTATGTCATTACAATCCTCATCATTTCATTTAAATAGTGTTCTTTATGGAAGACTGAGATTAATTAATCTCATTAATTTAGATGTTCTAAACTACCATAATGAACTTTTGTCAGAATTCATGTTCAAACCCCATCCTCAAAATTAATGGGAAGATTAAAAAAAAAAAGGGCCATCTGCGGGCATTTCATTGTAATTCAGATATTAATGTGCAGACAATTCTGTATTCTTAGTAAGCAAAGGTATTTTACAGAAGAGGCGATCTTTGACCATACAGTAAGAGACAGAGCTGCGTGCAGGAGACGGTACGGAAGCACACGGGTCCCTGGAGCTCTTGGCACTCCGTGTGCCACCCTTATGGTGCTCACCATGGTGTCCATTTGTGGAGATACACTTCCCAAAAAGCAATGCTCCCAGGGCCGAATATATCTGCAATGTGGCATCCGAAAAAATATGCCACATTTTCTTCTGTTGGATTCATATGGAATTCGAAATGAAATCCTCAGTGTCTCTAAATGAATTCAGAAGTGCATCAGAGCAAATCGGAGGTTCAGTATGGCCCCATGGAAGTCTATGTGTACCATATTACCGCTCCATAAAACTCGGAGGTTGTACAATGCCATAATATGCTCGTGTGCATGAAGCCTTATTATGAATGACATTTATATAGCTGCAGGCATCTATCTACAGATATCTATCTATCTATCTATCTATCTATCTATCTATCTATCTATCTATCTATCTATCTATCTATCTATCTATCTATCTATCTATCTATCTATCTATCAATCTATCTATCTATCAATCTATCTATCTATCAATCTATCTATCTATCTATCTATCTATCTATCTATCTATCTATCTATCTATCTATCTATCTATCTATCTATCTATCTATCTATCTATCTATCTATCAATCTATCTATCTATCTATCTATCTATCTATCTATCTATCTATCTATCTATCTATCTATCTATCTATCTATCTATCTATCTATCAATCTATCTATCTATCAATCTATCTATCTATCAATCTATCTATCTATCTATCTATCTATCTATCTATCTATCTATCTATCTATCTATCTATCTATCTATCTATCTATCTATCTATCTATCATCTATCTATCTATCTATCTATCTATCTATCTATCTATCTATCTATCTATCTATCTATCTATCTATCTACAGATATCTATCTATCTATCTATCTATCTATCTATCTATCTATCTATCTATCTATCTATCTATCTATCTATCTATCTATCTATCTATCTATCTATCTATCTATCTATCTCATATCTATCTATCTATCTATCTATCTATCTATCTATCTATCTATCTATCTATCTATCTATCTATCTATCTATCTATCTATCTATCTATCTATCTATCTATCTCATATCTATCTATCTATCTATCTATCTATCTATCTATCTATCTATCTATCTCATATCTATCTATCTATCTATCTATCTATCTATCTATCTATCTATCTATCTATCTATCTATCTATCTATCTATCTATCTATCTATCTATCTCATCTATCTATCTATCTATCTATCTATCTATCTATCTATCTATCTATCTATCTATCTATCTATCTATCTATCTATCTATCTATCTATCTATCTATCTATCTATCTATCTATCTGTCTCATATCTATCTATCTATCTATCTATCTATCTATCTATCTCATATCTATCTATCTATCTATCTATCTATCTATCTATCTATCTATCTATCTATCTATCTATCTATCTATCTATCTATCTATCTATCTATCTATCTATCTATCTATTTTCTATCTATTTCATATACTATCTCTCTCTCTCTCTCTCTCTCTCTCTCTCTCTCTCTCCTCATAGCCGTCCACATGGATGTATATTGTGGATTTTGTCAACTACGCTATTCAAGACGACGGAACCCCTGCACAACTGAGACAAACGGAAACCATTGGCACCGGATTCGTCACCATTGAAATCAATGCTGATGGAAACCGAAACCGCTGGTTTCCTTTTGTGTTAGTCAGAGCTCCGTTCCGAAGGAAAGCTCTGACGGAACGGAGCACTGATGCAGATGTGAACAAAGCCTAAGCCTATAATAATATTATCCAATTAGTCCTTACCCCACAATCACATTGAGGAAGGATTCTCATCCAACTGACAGAGGTGCATGCCTTGTTACAGTGTATCAGAGCTCTCGCTTATCAACTAGGCATGATCGGGTGGTGACAAACTGAGCTACTGGCCCCCCTGTGCATCCGGGCAGGTTTTATAGACAATGATGCCCTTGATATCAGGCAAATTAGTGCCTCCTGCACCCTTGTGTTTGATAACTAGGGTCGGATTGGCCCGCTGGAGTATCCTCCGGTGGGCCCAGGCTCTAACACAGTAATGGGCCTTAAAGGTCCAGCAGAAAACAACCCCATTTGAAGCACTTTGGAGCCAATCACTTGCCACTAGGGTCTATTTCTTATGGAATGATTACCTGCTAGACCTTATTGATGATATGTCCGGTGTGTACAATGATAACAACAAGGACTATGAGGAAATTTAAAGGGGACCTGTACATGTTCTATATAGATGGAGAGGGTACCTCAGAATCATCTGGTGGGCCCAAGGAACCCCAGTCCGATGCTGATGATATCTTTATGAAAATGGAGGCATACAGATGTACGGTATGGACTCATAGACTTCTGCGGGTGCATTACAGCTACATACGACTCTGCACGTAATATAATAGTTTCTGCTCCACTGTTAGGCTACTCGTAAGGTTCTAGTTCTCTAGGACCCAATAGGAAGGAGGGGTAACCAATTGCCTAGTTTGTCACACCCAAAAACTGGCCCTGCGCGGCATCAAAGATCATGGGCCCCTTACCAACCACTATAAACCATTACATCATTCTAATGCTCTAATTAGCCGTGAAGCTGCGGGTCCATCATGGGTCAGTTCGCCTCATGATCAGAACAGTTTTGAGAGATCTATCTGGAAAAAAGTGAGGAACTGATACACTTGGTATATGAGGAAATTGCATAACATTATATTAGACAGTGTTCAAGCTCAACTTCAATTAATGTAGAAAATCCCTTTAAAAAATGTCTTCCTTTTGAATCGAAGCTCAAAGGCTGGGACCAGCGGCCATCGGTGTAAAGAAGGGTCTGGTTATTGATAGTACGTGATACCCAGGAGCTTCTTCAGCGTATGGAGACCAGTGGAGTTAGTGTAGGACCTAGTGTAACCTAGCCTTAGCACCTCAAGGACCCATAGTCCACCACATCATATAAGAAGGAACGTAGAAGAAGGTTCAATGACCGTCTGGATGGATACAGTGACATGAGAATTATTGCCAGTTTTATGGAGGGCCCAAGAATTCAAGACCAGGACGTTCCAGGACGTTTCTTCTGGTGGAGATCCAATGGTTTTTGACGCCATAAATCTTTTCTGCTAGACTACAATTAATACAGAGTGGCTCTTTAAATCCCACACACGCACGCATTCTTATGTAGCGGCTGCTTATAAATGGGTAAAATAAGCTCATGAAGAACACAATGGCAGTTAGTTAAATATACAAGGTGAATATGAAAGAAAAAGATAGAAAAAAAAAAAGAAGAGGATGAGAAACGATGGCAAGGAATCATTTTATATCCCCCCCGTGGGTCGTCTTCCTGGAATACACTGGATGCCGCAGTTTGTTTGTTGTCTTAAAATTGGAAGCATTGATTTTATTACACAAAAAAAATAAAAAAATGGATTTACTACAAAGTTCGATATCTTTATAGTCTCATTCATTTTCATACAGAATAAAAGCTCATAAAACGACTCTTAAAATCTATCGCAGGGCTTCAGTAAATTAGGACTAATCCCTTAAATCACCTGACATACTGCGCCATATTAACACCTTCCTGGAGGGACTTGCAAGTGCTGTCAACGGCAACTTCGTTCCATGCTAACGCAATAAGAACACGTTAATATTATATTTATAAAAATTATATGGCTACAAATAACAATAATAGGAACATATGAGGTCATTGTGGTTACTAAAAATGAGCGAATTTCCCAAAAATAATTTTGGGGCCGATTATATAGAATCGGCTGTCCAATTGGATTTAGTCCAAAGAAAAAAGTCCCCCGATTTTTCCGTCTGACTCTCTAATGTCTTCTAGGACTGTATCCAAGTTAATTACAGTACTGGAAGACATCAGAAAGTCGAACTGGGCAATTGGGGCACTTGCGATTCCACCCTTGGGATAAAAAAAAAAATACCATACTCACCTCCCCTGTTCTCCCATTACGGCGTCTCTCTACATCCTTCTAAGGTAACGTAGTTTTGTCCCATTTGACCGTGAGACGTGTCCCTGCCGACCTCTTGTGATTGGCTGCAGTAGTCATATGGGACAAAACTACGTCATCTCAGGAGGCCACCAGGAACGCATAGCTACGTGGAGACCAGGGGATTACTGTATTTTGTTTAAATTTCTTCTTCTCCCTCTTTCTTTCTCTAATCTGTAAAATGGCAACCCGCAGCTGCCGATTTGTGCGCCGCCAACCCCAAAAGTTTCTTATTTTGCTGAATCCAAAACATTGAGGAAATTCAGACCGAATTCAATTAGTTTAGAATAGATTTGCTCTTCTCTATGGGGTTACCTATTAATGACAAAGTTACCTAATTAGACTGGCCTTAGGTGCGGCACCCTGTGTTGGTGCCTCCATGTATAATATAGTGGAAAAACTGCGAATCCGCCGCAAGAGTCACACTTCAGAAAAAAAAAGCCTATACTTACCCAGATGTCTTCGCTCTTTCGTCCACCCTGGACTTCAGGGATGACATTTCATCCCATGTGACTGCTGCACCCATTCACAGGCTGGAGCAGTCACATGGGATGGGAGGGACGTGTCGCTAAGACTACGGGTAAGTATAAGCTTTTTTTTTTTACCTGCTATTTTCCAGAGCAAACATCACGGCCAAATGGATGCAGTTTTTTGGCCGGAATTTCCTGCGGGGACCAGGGCGGCTACGATGTGTGCTTTTACGCAACGTATCCGCTCATGTGAGAACACAGCCTAATACTTCCATATAGTTGCCTAAATACCATTACCATGCCGTGCTGCCACCATCATGCACTGCAAAAAATATTGTCCTGTACAGTGCCTAAGTAACAGTGCCACACAGTGCCTAAATAAATGCCACCACATAGTGCTCAAATATCAACATACATTGACCAAATGACAGCTCTGCTCATAAAGCAATCTAATAACAGTGCTATACAATATTTAAATAAAACTGCTATATAATTAATATCACGATTCTTTGTGGTCACAAGTCTCGGATGCCAGACCTACATTGGTGCCCCTTCAGCAGAGGTGACTACACACATGTCACACACCCCATTATTAGACTTGCTCCCTTTATAAGTGAGGCTTTTTAAATAATACAGCTGGACAGCAGCAGGGAAGTCAATTTCCCCATGGTTACCCTGAGCATCCCTCAGACTGGGATTATGACAAGGATTTACTATACATGATATGCAATTGCCTTGTATATAGTATATATAACTAATTTAAACATGTAAAGTGGATGTCCACCTTTGAACACCATTATGTTTTTATGGACCACAATTCTGTGCTGATTGATTATAATATATATTTTTTATAAATGTCAGGGGAATCTTTCTGATCCAGAACTCCAAATCCCCTGCATAGACATACATGATAAAATTCTGGCTGCCTCCTATCACCACTAGGGGGAGCTTAGGAGCTAACTGCATACAGATTTATTATTGAGTCCTGAAACTCCCCCTAGTGGTGGAGGGAGGCAGCCAGAATTCTATCATTTATGTCTATGCAGGGGATTTGGAGCTTTGTAACATAAAAAAAGAGCTCTAACCACTATAAAGATATATTATTTTGAATACAAAATTCTGAACCTATTTAAATAAAATAAAAAATGATATTGTGTTCAAAGGTGAACATTCACGTTAAGATAATGAAAATTGAAAATATCTGTCTTTTGTATGCATTTAATTGCTGTCAATGAATAAAAACCATTTAGATTGGGAAGTTGAAAACCTGTTCTGATCATGCTTTTTACAAAAGAGCTCTGATACACTGTTAGGCTGGGTTCACACGACCACATTAACGTCCGTAATGGACGGACGTATTTCGGCCGGAAGTCCCGGACCGAACTCAGTGCAGGGAGCCGGGCTCCTAGCATCATAGTTATGTACGATGCTAGGAGTCCCTGCCTCTCTGCAGGACAACTGTCCCGTACTGTAATCATGTTTTCAGTACGGGACAGTAGTTCCACGGAGAGGCAGGGACTCCTAGCATCGTACATAAGTATGATGCTAGGAGCCCGGCTCCCTGCACTGAGTTCGGTCCGGGACTTCCGGCCGAAATACGTCCGTCAATTACGGACGTAATTAGTGTGTGTGCACATACCCTTACAAGCCCTGCATCTGTGTCAGCTCTGTATCAGGATGAGTTTTCAGGCTCTGAATTTGAACATGAATGCTTATATTCACTGACAGCAAGCATAGATCTTGCAGAGAGTAATGAGCTAAAACACAAAGCATATCAGAAAGCTTTAATCTCTTACCATGAAACTGGAAAACCCTTTTAAGTGACATTACGGTATTAAAGCAACCAACAAATACATCTTGCGGTCCTAAGGGGAAGGCAGACTTGGCTTTAGATCTGGATCTTATAAATTGTAACCACACTTGTAACACAGTTTTTGTCTATTCTTTGCATTAAACTATACAAAAAAAACAAACATCAGCTCCTGAAATATTATAATCCGAGAAGTCATTGTTATTTCAAACAAAACAATTCATCGAATAGCCCATTAGTATATTTGCATATAAGAGAACGCTTTGTCCCTATCGCAGCTTCACACAGCTGCAGGTAACAATCCATCTAGAAATAAAGATAATTACATGTCAGTACAAAATAAATTATTTCACTTAAAACATCTATCTGGACCACCCAAAGTTAATTGTATAGTTGAAAGAAAACTGTCCGACAATGTCAGATTTTTTTCCTCTTCAAATTAGAATACGTGACTAAAGTTGCTTCATTAATAGCTTCTAAGATCTATGATGAGAAACCGCTAAGATAAGCAGCATAATTTTTCTCAAAAAGTATTAAAGGAATTTCTGTATTGGAAACAGCGCTACTCTTGTCTACAGGCTGCAAGTGGTATTGCAGCTCAGCCCCATTTAAGTGAATGGCGCTGAGCTGCAATACCAGACACAGCCTATGGACAAGAGTGGTGTGGTTTGTTTAATCTGAAACAACCAAGGGTAGGATTGGGATAATTCAGGACAGTTTTTCCAAACCAGTGGTTAAAATTGTTTCTGGCCAAATCCTGCTCCAGTGACCTATACTGCTGTCAATCACAGGTACTGCCTAAAAAGCTCTCCATAGAATACAACATTACCAAACCACAGGGATTCTAATAGATACAATTTCGGGGAAGATGGCCCAGATGTACAGTATAACCGGAGAGGTAATTGTAGGCTATGTACACCTTTAAAAGCGATCTATATATTTTTTTTATTTTATATATATATGTTTATCAGTGTGTTTGGTGCAACTTTATAATTCGTTTTTATTAAAAATTATTTTAACTCTTTGAGATACAGCTGCTTTTTCTTGCGCTGAAACCTGAATCCGTCAGGTCAGCGGGACTGACGGGCTCAGTGACAGCTGGTCATGCGTGTATCTGACACGCAGAATCGAGCTGTTACCAATCACATCTAAGTTCATTACTTAGATGTGATCGATAACAGGATCCACTGACACTGAACCCGTCAGTGCTGCTGACCAGAGTGATTCAAGTTTCAGCGCAAGATACAGCTGCTCTGTATACAGGATAAAAAGCAGCTATATCTCAAAAAGAGAGACTTTTGAGTTCCCTTCAGGCATTATGGCCCACGTTCGATCGCTCGCTATAGTTATAAGCGCCTACTTTGAATATAAACTTAGTCTATAATTTAAAGCGACAATTAACCCAAAAAGGAAAAATAAAAAGGCATGTTCTGCAAGCTTCTGAAACAAAAAGTTTTTTTTTAATAATCTACGAGACAAAAAGGGGTTCTTTATCTAGTGATGCTCCCCATCTGAAACATTGGATATGGTGGTGATTGGTATTGTTTGTTCTCTACTGCGGACAAGCAGTGGGGGAGCTTTCAGCTGCAGAAAGCTGCCTCCTTGCCAGAAATAAAGCAAAACTACTGTTAACATACCATAGATCTGAAGAGAAAAGGGATGCTCCCAGGGAAATGTGTAGGTTTTTGTTTTTTTCTTTTTGTTTTTCTTTAATCTAACAAGAGTGGAACATCACAGTATGTGTTCCTAGAATATTCTCTTTAGTCATTATTTTTTAATGTTTAGTATCCCTTTAAGTACTATCTTGCCAGACTGTGGGTAAATTGATATTTATGGATTATTTCAGTACAAAAAAAGAAAAACCTTATGAGAAAATCTGAGACTGCAAAAATGAAACTCAAGTTTGTTTATTTCAATGAAAAATATAACACTCTATAATAACTATTTCTTTAAAAATCATATTCAACTCTATCTGAACTCTCCAAACTGCATTTTACACAATACTTCAACTTTTTGCTTCAAGTTCCAAACATTCCTTGTTAAAAGCTTAAGTAGGAATGTTCAAATACTAGAAGGAGGGGGTATCCCGTTCTACTAGCCAGTGTGGAGAATGATAAAGAGTGTCCCTCTCTCTGGAGGACCCAATATTACTGTGGACAGCCCATTACTTTTAATGGCCACTGTGTAATACTTCCTTTCTCCTCTGGTGGTGCTGTAGGGGAATTGAGCACCTGTTGCTGTGTTCCCTCTTTAGATTACAGCTGATCGCTTGAGAATTCTAGCAGCAGGAAAATTGTGATCAATTTATTGTTAGGGGACCCTTCTAACGAAATGAGGATAATCCCGTTAATGGAAAAAAGCTGATCAAATTATAGCTGATCAAATGTGAATCGTAGCAGTGGGAAACCATGTGATCAGCTTATCACCAGGGCCCCTTGCTAAGAGTAAGGTAGCCCCTTTAATGGAAAAAAATACGGTCCTGGCAACACGATTGTCTTACTATATACGGGATCTCCTTATTCTTAAAGGGAACCTGAAATGTTTCTGTCGTTCTTGTTTCCTGCTAGAAGCTGGGGAATAAGACAAAGTCGTCTCAGACAACTGTACAACGCCTGAAGCCTTTTCTGCATAGGAGTCTTAAGAATTTTGAACTCGAGGACTAGACATAAGTCAAAAAGAAAAATCAGTACAAGATTAGATATACATTAAGAAGGGTTGGCATGAAAAGCTTCCAATAATTTTTGGACTATTATTAGGTTGACCCTCAGTTTATCCACAACTTGCACACGCTTAGGGAGGGGAGATGCTTCAAAAAGAGACATTCTCCCGGAGGCCTTAGAGAAAAAAAATTAAGAAATTTTTTGATTTTCATGAATCTTTGTAATAATATGTTG
This sequence comes from Rhinoderma darwinii, assembly GCF_050947455.1. Taxonomy (NCBI): domain Eukaryota; kingdom Metazoa; phylum Chordata; class Amphibia; order Anura; family Rhinodermatidae; genus Rhinoderma; species Rhinoderma darwinii. The sequence continues at coordinate 72,686,998 of NC_134698.1, read as the reverse complement.
TTGACCCTCAGTTTACCCACAAGTGTAAGTCTTTGACTTTAGGGCATACATTTGATGTTTCAGGAGATGACGCTCTTTCATGGAGAGGAAGCCTCAGAGAAAGACCTTAGTGTATATGAAATCCGCTAAAATATAACCAAAGGTTGTATTTTTTCCAGTCTTGGCTCGTAACACAGTCCAACTGTAAAGGATCTGCCAGGTCCAGCTTCGGGGTTAACTTCCAGAGGTAATCAGTCTTCACCTGAGTCTATCTCTCTGAGACTGACTCCAGCTTCCACCACTCAGGCTGGCAGGCTTAGGAGTGGGAGAGCCTATTGCAGCCTGGCCAGACTCAGCTAGCTCCCGCCCTCTGTCTATTTATACCTGCCTTTCCTGTTCCTCCTTGCTTGTGATTCTTTCCGTGTGGTTTCCTGGCCCAGCTACAGCTCCTAACAATTTGATCCTGCTCCATTCTGACCCTGGCTTTCTGACTACTCTTCTGCTCAGCGTTTGGTACCTCGTGCTCTCCTGGTTTTGACTTGGCTCGTTCACCACTCTGTTGCTCATGGTGTTGCCGTGGGCAACTGCCCCTTTCCCTTTGCTTTATATTCCCTTGTATGTTTGTCTCGTGCACTTACTGAGCGTAGGGACCGCCACCCAGTTGTACCCCGTCGCCTAGGGCGGGTCGTTGCAAGTAGGCAGGGACAGAGTGGCAGGTAGATTAGGGCTCACTTGTCCGTTTCCCTACCCCTATCATTACATAGGTTTAATCCACGGTTCTCCTCCGTTTCACCTGGTAGTTCCAACAATCCCGAGGTAGAGGTCGTTCATCTGGAACTGTGCACAGTCTGGGCCCAGGTTCAGAAGAACCTAGAGGCGTCCCAGAGCGTACAAAAATCTCAGGCTGATAGAAAACGTTCTGCTAACCCCTTGTTTATGGTCGGGGATCTGGTGTGGTTATCATCTAGGAACTTGCGTCTTAAGGTCCCGTCCAAGAAGTTTGCTCCCCGGTTTATTGGGCCGTATAAGGTCATTGAAGTCCTCAATCCTGTCTCCTTCCGGCTGGAGTTACCCCCATCTTTTCGTATACACGACGTGTTTCATGCCTCCCTCCTTAAACGCTGCTCCCCGTCCTTGGCTCCCTCGAGGAAACCTCCTATTCCCGTTCTCACCCCTGAGGGGGTGGAATTCGAGGTGGCCAAGATTGTGGACAGCAAGATGGTCCAAGGCTCCCTCCAGTACCTGGTCCATTGGCGAGGATACGGGCCTGAGGAGAGGACTTGGGTACCCGCCCGGGATGTTCACGCTGGGGTATTGGTCAGGAAGTTCCACCTTCGTTTCCCCTGTAAACCAGGTCCACTTAGAAAGGGTCCGGTGGCCCCTCATAAAAGGGGGGGGTACTGTAAAGGATCTGCCAGGTCCAGCTTCGGGGTTAACTTCCAGAGGTAATCAGTCTTCACCTGAGTCTATCTCTCTGAGACTGACTCCAGCTTCCACCACTCAGGCTGGCAGGCTTAGGAGTGGGAGAGCCTATCGCAGCCTGGCCAGACTCAGCTAGCTCCCGCCCTCTGTCTATTTATACCTGCCTTTCCTGTTCCTCCTTGCTTGTGATTCTTTCCGTGTGGTTTCCTGGCCCAGCTACAGCTCCTAACAATTTGATCCTGCTCCATTCTGACCCTGGCTTTCTGACTACTCTTCTGCTCAGCGTTTGGTACCTCGTGCTCTCCTGGTTTTGACTTGGCTCGTTCTCCACTCTGTTGCTCATGGTGTTGCCGTGGGCAACTGCCCCTTTCCCTTTGCTTTATATTCCCTTGTATGTTTGTCTCGTGCACTTACTGAGCGTAGGGACAGCCGCCCAGTTGTACCCCGTCGCCTAGGGCGGGTCGTTGCAAGTAGGAAGGGACAGAGTGGCGGGTAGATTAGGGCTCACTTGTCCGTTTCCCTACCCCTAACATTACACCAACCTTTGGGCCTCGATATTCAGCACTTCCATGTGACACATAAAAACAGTGCCTATTACCTAACACATGCAGTGTCACTTGACTTTCAGTGATTTGTGCTATTTCATTACATGAATATGTCAACAGCAGGGTGAGAACTCGGTTTTCCTTTGAGAGAAGTGTCTTTGTGTCTGCTCATTCCACAGGCTACACACAAAGCACTCTCTTAGGGCACTGTCAAAATCACTTTGGAGGCTGCATGACTGTGTGACAAGTGCTTGATCTCAACTACAAACCACCTCACTCATTCTCTCCATTTGGCCGAGCAGTGGAAAAAAAGAAATGACTTCTGGTTTACAGATGATAGATGATGAAACTAATATTTATACAAAAATATTTTATGTTTTATATATATATATATATATATATATATATATATATATATATATATATATGTTTGGACTTTATTTCATAATTTTTATTTTGGATTTTGAAACTTAAAGGAACAATAAATAAAATTCTACAATAATCATGGTTATTAAAAGTGTCTGCTAATAGGTGCCTACATTCATTGAGCAAAGCTTGGCCCATCCCGCTGTTTTCGCATGATCGATTGATGATTTAATGTGTATGGGAGACTTCCAACTTGCCCTCATTGACATAGAAAGAGGATATCGGGCATGAGAGACAAGAAAAAAATAAATAGTATAGCTAGTATCTGAATTAAAGTGATGTGTGCTCTACCAAAACATAGCACACTATGTTACTAGATATGGTATTACAAGTAAAACTATTTTCTTTTGCTTTTACTTATCTATTTAGAAATTTATAAGTGAAACTATTATTTGGGACTTTTATGTATCTATTCATTTATGATATGATTGGTTGGTCTAACTACATAAAAAGAAAATAATTTTGGTAAAAAGTTGCTCTTTATGTAACACTAGTCATAGTGATACATAATAGATAGATAGATAGAGAGGATCACGTAGGGTGCACGCGCATGCTAGTGCCGCTCTTAAAGGGGCAGCGCGCACACCGGACTTTTGATGAACTTTGAACCCGTGAGTACCCTGGACTATAAGAGGGGTCCAGCCCCCTGCTTCTATGCCTGAGTGTTGTTGATGTTTCCTAAGTTTGTCTATGTGATGGCCTCCTAGTGTGTTCCTGTTCCTTGCATTCCATACCATCCTGGTCTAGCACTGTGCTGTGCCAAAGTCGTGTCGTGCTGTATCCCACGTCTGACCCGCTACTCCTCGCCTGACATACACCTGCTGCTAAGTTCCAGCCGAGCCTGCCCTGCTGCTGTCTGAGCTGCCACAGGTACCTATACGAACTATAGACATTGACCTGCGCCCTGTTGGCCAGCTGCCTTACCGCCAAGGCGGTAAGGTCCAGTGGGCCCACAGACCCTTTGTGACAGTACGCTCAGGCCATGGACCCTGCTGGCCGATTCAAGACTATGACGACGTCTCAAGAGATGCAAGCGGATATGCTAGACCTCCGGTCTTGACAGGACCAACTCCTCCAGGCGTTGAACATTCTTGCACATCGGCAAGAGGCACAAGCTGACGTTCCTCCTACTACACCTCCTGGCAGTGTTGATCCTCAGACTACACCTCTTGGCAGTATTGACTCGCGTGTTTCTTTGCCACTTTCTGACCGCTATGATGGAAAAGTAAGTACCTGTTGTGTATTTCTGAATCAGTGCCAGAGCCACTTCAGCCTGTATAATAGGACGTTTTCATCTGATGGCGCAAGGGTCGCTTTCATCATCTCTCTCCTCACTGGCAAGGCTCTTGCATGGGCGAACCCTATCTGGGAGAGACAAGGACCAGAGACCCGTGACTTCCAAGCCTTCCTCCGGACTTTTCGTATGGTGTTTGAGGAGCCTGGTCGGGTCTCATCTGCAGCGGCCTCTTTGATTAATCTACGCCAAGGAGAGACCTCCGTGAGTGAGTACTCCATCCACTTCCGTACCCTGGCGGGAGAACTGTTATGGAACAATGAGGGCCTGGTGGCTGCATTCTAGCATGGACTGGCTCCTAAAATTAAGGATGAACTTGCTGCTCGGGATCTGTCGTCTACCCCGGATGACCTCATCTTTCTGTCCGCCCGGATTGATATACGGATCCGAGAAGGCATCCAAGAGTCCTTCCCAGTCTGGCTCCTACTTTGCAGCAACCACTGCTGTCCTCAGATGTCGATCCTTCTAAGGCGTCTGTGATAACGGACCAGTGTAAGTTATCCACCCAGGAGAGACAACGCATGAGAGACAAACCATGGCTTGAGAAAGGCTCTAGAGGACAGAGCTGAAACGTTGCACAGGGGGCAATAAAAGTACCCACCTTTTTTCACATTTACTACGGAGTGCTGCCTATTTTTTGAATACTAGATAGATAGATAGATAGATAGATAGATAGATAGATAGATAGATAGATAGATAGATAGATAGATAGATAGATAGATAGATAGATAGATAGATACATGATAGATAGGAGATAGATAGATAGGAGATAGATAGATAGATAGATAGATAGTTAGATAG